>NC_053394.1:130938429-131212562 GCF_905171765.1 Bufo bufo | reverse complement strand
TTGGGATTATATGCTTGCATCTTTATCCTCTAGCGCATGTTGGAGCGGGGCTATGACCAGACCCGGGTCCAAAAAGAGAAAAAGCAAATTGTGAGGGAAATACAGAAGCAGCTAAAGAGGGAGTTTAAGGGGAAGCTTGTGACGCTGGCCATAATAAAACACTGGTCGGATATGAAGAGGAGGCACTCTGAGTGGATCACTGAGATCCGTGACCACAAATGCCCAGATACAATGCTTACATTACTTTTGTATCTCTCGCCAACACTCTGTAATGTTTATATACAGTTATGCAAATAAGTATTTAATCCCTTTACAAATGATTACTTAGTACCTGGTGTGACACATACCAAATCAGCTTTTTACATCATACATCTCTATTGGGCAAACTAGATGGGCCAAATGGTTCTTATCTGCCGACACATTCTATGTTTCTATCTCGACCTCGCTGTGAGTGTATCTATATATACACTCACCTAAAGAATTATTAGGAACACCATACTAATACGGTGTTGGACCCCCTTTTGCCTTCAGAACTGCCTTAATTTTACGTGGCATTGATTCAACAAGGTGCTGATAGCATTCTTTAGAAATGTTGGGCCATATTGATAGTATAGCATCTTGCAGTTGATGGAGATTTGAGGGATGCACATCCAGGCCACGCAGTTCCCGTTCCACCACATCCCAAAGATGCTCTATTGGGTTGAGATCTGGTGACTGTGGGGGCCATTTTAGTACAGTGAACTCATTGTCATGTTCAAGAAACCAATTTGAAATGATTCGAGCTTTGTGACATGGTGCATTATCCTGCTGGAAGTAGCCATCAGAGGATGGATACATGTTCTCATTCTGTTTACGCCAAATTCAGACTCTACCATTTGAATGTCTCAACAGAAATCGAGACTCATCAGACCAGGCAACATTTTTCCGGTCTTCAACAGTCCAATTTTGGTGAGCTCGTGCAAATTGTAGCCTCTTTTTCCTATTTGTAGTGGAGATGAGTGGTACCCGGTGGTCTTCTGTTGTTGTAGCCCATCCGCCTTAAGGTTGTGCGTGTTGTAGCTTCACAAATGCTTTGCTGCATACCTCGGTTGTAACGAGTGGTTATTTCAGTCAACGTTGCTCTTCTATCAGCTTGAATCAGTCGTCCCATTCTCCTCTGACCTCTAGCATCCACAAGGCATTTTTGCCCACAGGACTGCCGCGTACTGGATGTTTTTCCCTTTTCACACCATTCTTTGTAAACCCTAGAAATGGTTGTGCGTGAAAATCCCAGTAACTGAGCAGATTGTGAAATACTCAGACAGGCCCGTCTGGCACCAACTACCATGCCACGCTCAAAATTGCTTAAATCACCTTTCTTTCCCATTCTGACATTCAGTTTGGAGTTCAGGAGATTGTCTTGACCAGGACCACACCCCTAAATGCATTGAAGCAACTGCCATGTGATTGGTTGACTAGATAATTGCATTAATGAGAAATAGAACAGGTGTTCCTAATAATTCTTTAGGTGAGTGTGTGTATATATATATATATATATATATATATATATACACACACAGGGAGGTACAGATGTATGATGTAACCGGCTGATTCCGTACGTTTCACACACACATAAATCAATATACGTATGTGTGTGTATATATACATAAACTGCAATCATCATTCTGTATTCCAGTAAAAGGGCCCCGTCCATCATTACATTACATACATCCCCCACTTAATTTGGATTTTTATATGAGTTCTGAGTTGTTTGTTTTAATTCTGAACATTGGGTGATTACAGGGGTTCCCGTTCCCTCCGTCCGCCGCAGGCCTTCCACAGAGGATCTGGAGGTAGTGGTGGTGTCCGCGGAGGAGGAGGGAAAGCAAGCGGGACACTCCCAGCAGAAGGATGCACAACCCACACCTGATGTGGGCGAAGTGGTGGAGGTGGACGCTGAAGAAGCCGGACCCTCCCAGGACCCGGTTTCCCCCTCAGGCAGGAGGAGGAGGATTATGTCACCAGCCCCCGACAGAAGGGTAAATATGTGCAGACAGCAATATAATTCTGTATCCATAACATGTATATTGAATATTTCAAGGTGTGTAGTGAGCATTTTGACCGATCAGGCATTTCCCAGAAATAGGAAACACTTGGCTGTGAAAATGAAATTTTTTTATTTTTTTCCAGGAAAAGTTGCTTTAAACCAAAATGTTTCACTTTCACAAGGGGTAACCGGACAAAAATCACCCCACATTCTGTTACCTATTTCCCCCCCAAATATGTCAACACCCCATATGTAATAAAAAAATAATGTATGGTGACCTGAATTGGCAGACATTTATATTAGGTACCAAGTCCCCAGAAATTAAAAACCCCAACAAGTGAACTTTTCGGAAACAGCACCTCCGTACGAACATTGTAAGTGTTTGAAAGGGTATTTTTCAGCAAACAAGTGTCTCACAGAATGCCGAAATAATAGTGAAAGCATTTCAAAGCACATATTTGTAAAAATGAAAAATTACAAGCAGTCCCCAATCTTTCACTTTCACAAGGGGTAACAGGACAAAATGCACCCCAGTATATGTTCCCCATTTTCTCCCCATTCAAGAAACACCCTGTATATATATACTCTACTGAACTATCACTAATTAACCAACTATATAGTCATCATAAACTAACGAATTGAGATGTAAATCGGAAGTGCTTTAACAAATACTCTACACAATGCACTAATTGTCTCTCAATCTGAATTGCAAGTAATTTTCATTCTTTTTTTTTTTTAAGGAGCACCTAAACTAAATGCAGGAACTCCGGGAGCAGCAGAGGAAGCAGCAGCTGATTTTTTAAAGAAAGGGGCATCAGATAGAGGAGCAGCACCATCAGAGAATCCTGGAGCTTTTGGACCTTCTAGACAAATTTAAGAAATTGCCATAAAGGCATATTTGTTTCCCAAATTCAAAATAAATATTTTGTTCAGTTCTAACGTGTGCTTTCGTTTTTTTAAAATTGTTATGTTTTTGTGTAATACAGTCCTGATCAAAAGTTTAAGACCACTTGAAAAATGGCAAAAAATCATATTTAGCATGGCTGGATCTTAAATGGCTCCCATTTCTTCTTGTTGTTTTCATTAAATTGAATGCTCAAAAAATATTTTTGTCTCACTCCCATTTCTTCTTGTTGCATGTTGAAGCCAGTGGCGTAACTACCGGGGAAGCAGCTGCTTCGGGGCCGGGCTGCCAAGGGGGCCCGGCGCCCCGGCAGCGTGTGTGACAGTTTATTTTCAAGTTAGTTAAATATCGATTCTTGTCTTAATGTTCAGGGCCCCTTCACAGCAGCAGCGGCTGACCAGGCTCCCTCGTTAATGTGATCTAATCTTACTGTCTCATAAAGTCTCCTGATGTGTCTGAGATTCGAACCCACAACCTCCAATGTATCAGTGGCAAAGCATTTACCCACACAGCCATAAAGGCTGCATTACAACTGATTGAAAATATGAGACTTCTACTATTATAGCTGGCTAAGTGTACATCTATACACATGGCAGCTGCCCCAACACACCCATCACTGCTATATCTCTATATGACAGCTGTCCCAGCACACTTAGCTCTGCTATATCTCTATATATGAGCAGCTGTCATGTGTATAGATGTACACTTAGCCAGCTATAACAGTAGAAGTCTCATATTTTTTCAGTCAGCAGCAAGGCAGCTCTTATGGTCTTGTGGTTAAGTGCTTTGCCTCTGATACAGAAGGTTGTGGGTTTGAATCCCAGCAGAAACTTTTCTGAAATACAAGCACTGACTCCATATATGGACATACAGGGTGGGAGACAGGAAGAGGCTGCATCGCATCGCTGACATGGAGGTAAGTAGAAGTGTTTATTTTATTTTTTTAATACCCGACTGTTACTGCCATGGGGGGAGCGGGAGGCACTTGATACTGGCACATGGGGGGAGGGGGGGTTGGCACCTCATACTGGCACATGGGGGGGGAGAGGCACCTTATACTGGCACATGGGGGGGAGAGGGGTTGGCACCTGATACTGGAACCTGGGGGGGAGGGGGGGTTGGCACCTGATACTGGCACATAGGGGGGAGAGAGGCACTTGATACTGGCCCTTTCTTGTGGGGGGGGGGGGTGGCACTATGATACTGGGACATGGGGGGAGGAGAGAGGCACTTGATACTGACACCTGGGGGGCAGGGGGGGTTGGCACCTGATACTGGCACATGGGGGGGGAGAGAGGCACCTGATACTGGCACCTGGGGGGGGGTTGGCACCTGATAATGGCACATGGGGGGGAGAGAGGCACCTGATACTGGCACATGGGGGGGAGGGAGAGAGGCACTTGATACTGGCACTTTTTTTGTGGGGGGGGAGATGGCACTATGATACTGGGACATGGGGGGAGGAGAAAGACACTTGATACTGGCATGTGAGGGGGGGGGTTGGCACTTGATACTGGCACATGGGTGGGTTTGGCACTATGATACTGGCACATGTGGGGGAGAGAGGCACTTGATTCTGGCACTTTTTTGGGGGGGGAGATGGCACTATGATACTGGCACATGTGGGGGAGAGAGGCACTTGATACTGGCACTTTTTTTGGGGGGGGGGAGATGGCACTATGATACTGGCACATGGGGGGGAAGAGAGAGGCACTTGATACTGGCACATGGGGGGGTTTGGCACTATGATACTGGCACATGGGGGGTGGGAAGGAGAGAGGCAGTTGATACTGGCACATTGGGGGGGAGATGGCACTATGATACTAAGACATGGGGGGGAGGAGAGAGGCACTTGATACTGGCATGTGGGGGGGTTGGCACTTGATACTGGCACATGGGTGGGTTTGGCACTATGATACTGGCACATGGGGGGAGAGGCACTTGATACTGCCACTTTTTTGGGGGGGGAGATGGCACTATGATACTGGGACATGGGGGGGGAAGAGAGAGGCACTTGATACTGGCACATGGGGGGGTTTGGCACTATGATACTGGCACATGGGGGGTGGGAAGGAGAGAGGCACTTGATACTGGCACATGGGGGGGGGAGATGGCACTATGATACTGGGACATGTGGGGGGGGAGGAGAGAGGCACTTGATACTGGCACATGATGGGGGGGCATCTATGGGGACACTTACTGGCACATTATTGGGGGGCATTATGGGGGACACTAGGCCGACAGCCTATCAGAGGCCGGACACTGAGGAGCATCTACGGGGGCACTATATATGGGGCATTTTATACTGGTACATTATGGGGGGCACTAGCAGGAAGGGGGAGAGGAGCACTATGGGGGAATTTACTGGGGGCACTATATAGGGGTATTTTATACTGGGACATTATGGGGGCACTATGGGGACATTAGCTCAACTGGGTGCATTACAAGGGGGTATTTTTGCACTGTCAAATTATAAGGAGAATTATTACTACTGGGGGGGGGCATTATAGTGGGCTTTATTACTCCCCCATGGTATGACCCCCTAGTAGCAGCACCAGCCTCTCCCTGCTCTGCTATCCCTCTGCCCCTTCTCCAAATCCTTATTATGAAATCTTTCTCATTAGGATAAAGCACAACATCAGCTCCGCCGAGCCCCCGGCCAAGTGTTGAAGTGGTGTCCGAGATCCCCAAGGGTCAAGTAACTGTAAGTTTTCATATGAAATATGTTTATGTTATACACATATAGCATCCACTGTGCCACACAATATACAGTATACCGCTACACTGTGCCAAAGGAGTGGGGTTTACACAGGAGGAGGGAGGTGCGAAGCGCGCTGGGGGGGACCTTACAAATATTTGCTGTGGGGCCCAGTCACTTCTAGTTACGCCCCTGGTTGAAGCTCTACTTAGAAACTTGTTAAGATCCAGCCATGCTAAATATAATTTTTTGCCATTTTTCAAGTGGTCTTAAACTTTTGATCAGGACTGTATTAACAGATAAGGTTGCAGTAAGGCCCCTTTAGTCCAGGGCAAACTCATCAGGATCAGGACAGACCGCAGCAGCAGCAGTTACATGGTAGCGATGGAGTATAAGGCCTACACATAACTCATCAGGATAAGGACTGACAGCAGCAGTGGTTACATGGTAACGGTCGAGTATAAGGCCTACACATAGCTCGGCATAACTCTGCAGGAACCAAAAGCAGCAGGTTCTTTGTTTGCAGCAGGAATGTGTTTTCCGATGAATGGGCCCCCACCAGACCGGGGCAACACCAAAAATAAACTTAGCCCATTAGACAATTTTTTCAAAGGTATTTTGAGTTTGTCAAGCCCACAATAAATTATTACAAAATTTGCTCCACACGCCGCCCGCACCGGTCTGCTCTCAGTTTCCATATCGGGCACATTGAGTCTGGAGCAGAACACTGCGGTAACGCAGCCTGCCTCAACTCCAGTGGCCTACAGTACAATTTTTATCCAGTGACCGCCTAATGTACCTCCAGCCACATAATCACAAGTTCTTTTCTGTCAGGTGAATGCCAAATGTTTGGGGCCTGTACTGGCCTACGGTAACATTTGTAACGGCCCGTTTCAGCAGACAAGGGGTTAAAATCCGTTCAGGCGATGTGCCCCTTTCTGAGAGACAGGCACAGCTACTGCAGAACACCAACTCCCGAACTGGATACAAAGTAGCACTCCGAACTGGAACCTCACGAATAGCTGCTAGCAGACGAACAGGAATCAGCTTACACTCCTGGCAATCCGTCTCTAACAGCATACAGCGGATCCCCCCAATAACGAGACAAGGCTCCGTGTTGAGGGTCAAGCAGTGGTCTGAGGTGCTGGCACACCCAGCCTGGTTTTTATTACAGTCTTTTCAAATACAGGACCGCCCACAGGGAGGTATAAAACAACCAATCACATATCAGTTACATCCCACATATTCCCTCACCTTATCCTGAGAGGAAACTCAATTATACATACAGTTAAAACATACTTTCTACCCAACTTTCATAACTCTAAAACCATACATCACATTCACATAAAAATTACATATTCACAATCAATCCATTCAGGGGAACAACATATTAAAAAATGGCAGGAATCAGACCAGGGGTTCAAAAGTTAGTAAAATATCTTTTGGGCCCTGGCTGGCACATGGCTATCTGGCTCAGACCGGTTTTACAGAGCCCTCTTTCCTGGAGACAATGGGAAAATAATCCAATTATATCCAGGGATAGAGGCAGACTCCATTGAGCACATGGTTGCAAAAAGACATAAAATGCAATAAAATACACAAGGTTACATTTACTACATAAAATAAAGAAATGCAACATATCCCCAGATAGCTTAGGTCTGAGCGCATATTATTGAATGGCGCTCAGACCACACACATACAGTTCAATTGCCATGGAGCTAAAGTCTTTCCCATAGTCTTTCATTATATGAATGGGCTCCATGGCATAGCTATCTGGGGTATCAGCGCTCACACAGGGCAAGTACCGAATGACCCCACTGTATTTAAAGGGCCAGAATGAGTGACATGCACTCTGTTAGGGCCGAATACGGTTTTTAAAGGACCCAATCTTCCAGGGCCATAGTCCAAAGGCAGCAGGTGGGCAACCAGGCTTCTCCAATGCAATGTGGCGAGATTGCTCTCGTCACAACATTTTTATCCAGTGACCGCCTAATGTACCTCCAGCCACATAATCACAAGTTCTTTTCTGTCAGGTGAATGCCAAATTTTTTGGGCCTGTACTCCCGTGGCCTAAAATACAATATTTCTAGGCTCCAGCAGGGTACATTTTTGAGAGTTTGCCTTTAAGATGCATAAAAATGGCCACTGATTAAAATACACATTTTTGGGGGAATTTTAGCCATTGATCCCCCTCTGGTATGTCACTGTCCATGTTGTGGGACTATTTGTGCACTTCTAGTAAGTATTTGGTGGCTGCAAATATGACCTGAAGGTTTTTCAGGTTCGCCTGCCATTAAAGTGAATGAGGCCCACCGCGAACGCGCGGTTCGCGAACATTTGATCGCGAACGTCCTGGCCGATGTTCGTCCATCACTACTCATGCCTAGGTTTCTGAGGAGTGAGCGCATGTACAGTAGCGCCTCTATTCTCATCAGCTAGCACACAACATTCCCTCTCTGGACACACTGAACCTAAGTCCATCTCCTAGCCTCTTAAAAGGGCTGAGTCAGAATAGTTAACCCCGACCTATACATACAAACAATTAAGGATACTATACAGTAAACCCTTTAACCCTTTCAGCCCAGTTTTTTTTTGGTCTTTTCATTATTATTTTTTTCACTCCCTGCCTTTCTAAGGCCATAACGTTAGATTTTTCCGTTTACATAGCTGTATGAGGGCTTGTTTTTTGCGGGACACGTTGAACTTTCTAATGCCACCATTTAATATTGCATATGGTGTAGTAGGGAACTGGTTAAAAAGTCCAAATGGGTTGAAATTAGAAAAAAAACAACACAATTCTGCAACAATTTTATGGGTTTTCTTTTTACAGCATTCACTGTGCAGGAAAACCGACCTGTTACTTTAAGGGCTCATGCACACGACCGTTGTTGTGTTCCGTTCCGCAAAATGGGGTTCCGTTGTTCCGTGATCCGTTTCCGTTTTTGTTTCCGTGTGTCTTCCTTTATTTTTGGAGGATCACCAGACATGAAGGAAAGTAAAAAAAAGTCTAAGTCAAGTTTGGCATGCAAATGATAGGGAAAAAAAACGGACGCGGATGACAATCTTGTGTGCCTCCGCGTTTTTTCACGGTGCCATTGACTTGAATGGGTCCGTGAACCGTTTTCCGTGAAAAAAATAGGACAGGTTATATTTTTTTTGACAGACTGGAACCACGGATCACGGCCGCGGATGACAAACGGTGCATTAGCCGAGTTTTCAACGGACCCATTGAAAGTCAATGGGTCCGCAGAAAATCACGAAAAATGGAACAACAGAAACGGAATAAAACAACGGTCGTGTGCATGAGGCCTAATTCGGCAGGTCAGTACAATTACGGCAATACCACATATGCATAGTTTTAATACTGAAAAAAATAATTTCGGACCCCTATATTTATTTTGTAGTTATTTGTACTGAGCAGTGTGGGGGCTCATTTTTTGTGGGGCGATCTGTACTTTTTAGTGATACCATTTTAGGTTGTGTATGACTTTTTAATCACTCTTTATTTAATTTTTTGTGTGATGTGATGCGGCAAAAAAGCAGTGAATTAACCATTTTTATTGGTTTCACTGTTTGCTGCATGGGATATTTTAATATTTTAATAGTATGGGTGTTTTTGCATAAGGCGATGTCCATGATGTTTCTTTTTTTATTGTTTATGTATTCTGATTTAGATTTTTGGGTGATTTCAATTTTTACATTTTTTCGATATTTTTAAAGCACTTTTCTTTTACACCTTTTTTTTTTTTTTTTAATAAAACAAGCAATTATCAGATTGCTTCTCTTATAGACTCCAAACAATTAGCACTGGAGTCTATGAGGATTATACTATGTTCCTATGGAGCCCTGACACAGACAGAAGCTCCATAGGAACTAATGTGCGGCATCCTCGTATCATTCAGGAGTACAGAGGCTGCCGCACACACACTCCGGCTCCACTGATCCTCGCAAGGGGTAGGCGGTACATACCCAGAAGCGCTCCCAGATGCCATGATCACGTTTGACCACAGCATCTGAAGGGTTAAAATTGCATACATTAGTCCCGGGTATCTGCTGTTTAAAACATGCACATATAGGGCGCTAGTTGGGAAGGAAACCATTTTGCAGATACCCTGTTCTGGGGTACTACACCTGGATGCTGACAATCTGCCACCTGTCCAAACCTATGTCTGTTCACCGTGCTGATTCTGTGCTGCCTGCCCAGACCATTGGATTGTTTCATGGATTTGCATGTACTCTGTCAGCCCTGGATTCTGCCTGCTTCCTGACTGTGTATTTCCTGTTCCCTCAGTGTCACTTAGCCTATGGGTAAGCAGCTAACCACTATTCCAAGAGGTAGTGGCCTGGTAGCTCCCTTGCAGCAAAGTCCAGATCCCTTTATAGAGGTTAAAGGCGACTGCCATGATAACACCCTTAGGTCTAGCCCAAGGTCAAACTGGTTGGTTAGTACAGTGGTTCCACACCCACTGCTATGACAATTACCCTGTCTAACTCATAGGAATTCTGGGCCATTTTCTCATGAGGTTGCATAAGTATAGCAAAATTTTGATATTAGTTGAAGATGGGAAAGTCGCAGTTCTTTACATGTTCTTCGATATTTCTTCTACACTATTACCCACTTAGTGCCATGGGCATACTTCAAAATCTTGAAGACTGCACATTAAACTACCAACCCAACTGCAGTCAAAGTCTATGAGTGGATCTTAAAGAGAGGAATAGTTTAAAGTAAAACCTTCTTCTTTTTTGCTACCAATCACAATTTTGACTTTTTAAAAAGTGCACCAAAGTTTTACTGTGTGAACTATAGCTTCCTCTTAAAGCCCTTTATTCATTCTTGATTTTTATTATCTGTGGTCTGACAGCAGAGATGTCACTGATCTTGCTTGGCTCTGGATTAATGATGTGCTAATATATAAGGGAAATAGTGCTTTGGCTGGGGACATGCAGGCGGAGGGACAATAGAGCTCTTGATTTGCATTCTTGGAGGTCACATTAATCACAGCTAGGGAGCCGTCTGGTGAATTTGATTGAACCATGTCACCCGGATTTGCGTTGATAATTAACACAATCAGATGATGTGCCAATTTTATTTCTCCCATAAGTTCTGCATAATCTCATTCCTAAAATAACGAATAACTTGCATGCTACTGTGTCAATTACCTTTATCTCTGCTCAACCCCGAGATGCAGCATGACAGATGTGGGACCCGCTCAGTTTGCAGATCACTTGGAAAAAAAATGGTACACTGCAAGCATGGACCTTTTGCAAATAAAATTTAAAGGGACACCTCCATCCAAATTTTTCCTTATCACACATTACCAGCCTGTTTGTGAATATTCTATGTAAATATGTTTATAAAAATGAGTGGGTAAGTTCTGTATGTATTTTTTTTAAGTCACTCTATGTATTCTGTTTTTTGCCCTGACTCTTCAACTTCCTCTTTATTTGGACTTTTAGTACGGCAAACCATTCACTTCAGCCATAAAGGGAAGGGGGATAAGTGACTCAATTAGAGCATTCCACATTACACTGATAAGTGCAATGCTTTTCTGTGGGCATCTTTATTTGGGCCTATCGTGAGAACAATAGAGCCAATTCTGCTCCTACTTATCAGCATGAGAATTACCTTGCAGGTAACATTTCCCTCACAGCAGCAGTAAACTAACACTGAGTTGCCTAGCTACATAGACGTTTTAGTTCTCTGAGCTGACTGCTACACAAGACAGTATTTTGTATTTTATTTTCAGTGGCAACGTACTGCTGAATTGAAAAATAATATTAAAAGGGTTGACCACCTTCTGGTCACCGATGACCAATGTGTTTGCAAGATGATTATAGGATTATAAAATTCTACACCATTTTCTATATTTCATAAGGTACACTCCCCTTGTTTACAAAGTCTTTTGTGCTGCCCACACAGAGGTCCTGTCCATAAGATGGCCACTGATGGAGGGTCATGGGAGAAGGCAAATCACCTCCATGTGATGTCTCCTCCATTCAAATACACTGCACCTGCCATCTGCTTCTTTTGGGAGTTTAGTGCAGGTGCAGTGTATTTGAATAGGGAAGGCACCACATGGAGGTGATTTGCCTGGTCACATGACCCTCCATCAGCAGCCATCTTATGGACAGGAGCTTTGTGTGGATAGTACAAAAGACTTTGTAAACAAGGGAGCATGTCTAACAAAATATAGAAAATGGTGCAGAAATTCAACAAAGTCAATATTAGTAAGTGCCATATAATCATCTACACATTGGTCAACAGTAACCAGAAAGTGGCCAACCCCTTTATTTTTTTAAATGCCCAGTTATGATAGAAGTTTCCCTTTAACATTGAAGTCAACTGCACTGAAGGAAGAAGAAGGACAGAAGGTAAGACAAAGGGGCTTATAACTGTAAATAGATATTACAGTTTTTTCTATTCTGCCTGTGTATAGGGATAATCATATATTTATGCTGAAGTGGCAGCCATTTGTATTCCGCGGAGGTCCTAGTGCTCTAATTTGTCAAATCTAACTCCATTATAGTACTCTATTTCTGTGTTACCTCTCCTGGATATATATGAATAACTTGAATTCTTCTTATCAAAACGGCGTGACCGTGCGACACTATCAAGGGGGACGGTAATGTCCAGTTGTCAGTATTTTCATACATCTCCAGGAGTGATTTGCAATAATATAATCCAGCAACGGTTCATGACACCAGTCCTTTCTAAAAGCATAACAATAATCATTGCACACGTCGTTAAAATAGATTGCAAATAACCAAGAGCCCATAGGAAGAAACACTCATGACACATGATTAACTGGTTAAACGCCGCTAACTAAATTAACCCTTGGTGTGGTGCAGTAAAAGTAGAGTAAAAATATAACAAAACAATAACAAACACAGGTGCACTCTGCAGTATTACTAAATCCTCAAACTGTTTTTAAAATTGAGAGATTAGTCAACATGTCCTACGGTGTAGAACATGTCTAAGCCCGGACACCGCGACAAGGTTTCTCAAGTAGCCCGGGACCCTACACTCTCCTACCTGAGCCATATGGGCGATACCAGGAGCCAGTGGGCAAATTACAGGAGCATAAGGCCGACTCACAAACTCACCAGTTACCTCCAGCATGTGGCCATGCTTGCAATGGGAGGAGGGAGGAGTCTGCGAGTCCCACTCAAGACTGGCTGATATGTCCCAGGCCTCACAGGTGCACCTTAATGTGACCTGTAGATGGAAAACAGGCACATTTAAATAGGAGTTTATACACCTCCAGGCATCTCTATATATACAAACTAAGAAGACAGGTTGGCATTAGCAGGAGGTGCTTCAAACCCACATGCAGTTGTGCATATATATAGGGGAGCAGATCCTGCACTTGTGGCCCGTTGCTAATGGCAATCCCCAGCAAAATGCATACAATGGAGGATGCCCGCAGCGAACCACAAGTACCACAATAGACATCCTACACAAGGTAACAAGTGCGGATGTGATAATTAATATAACAATATAACAAAACAATAACAAACACAGGTGCACTCTGCAATCTCACTAAATCCTCAAACTGATTTTAAAATTGAGAGATTAGTCAACATGTCCTACGGTGTAGAACATGTCTAAGCCCGGACACCACGACAAGGTTTCTCAAGTAGCCCGGGTAGAGTAAAAACCCTATGTCACCAGACAGGCAGATTGAGGAATAGGAAATAGCTACCTGGACCTTGAAGAGAGTTAAGAAGATCTGAGCTATTGAACAATACCAAAAAGGACAGAAAGGAACATCAAGCAAAGTGTGGTCTATAGTACAATATATAGCAAGGAGTTAAGTATAATAGTTAAAATCATACGCAAATATTCCCCTATATTATATAAAGATGATCATTTTTCTGACATCTCCTGTGTTTCTAGGAGGGCTCATACTATAGGTAATACATATCCCCTACTTTGTATTTAGGAGATTAGTCTATATGGCTTAGTACAAAGGGACCAAACAATTTAAATCTTTCAGTAATGATACTACTAATAGGATCAACAGTTACATTAATTACCACATGGCATATGTTGTGTATCTTATAGATATATGCAGGCTGCAATATGTGAGATGCACAACCAACACACTCAGAACCAGGATATGAAAACATTTATCAGACATTGGGAAAGAAAACACGTCCAATCCCTCTGCAGTATCCAAACATGTAAGGCTACTTTCACACCAGCGTTTTTGCTGGATCCGTCATGGATCAGCAAAAACGCTTCCGTCATAATAATACAACCGTCTGCATCCGTTCTGAACGGATTCGGTTGTATTATCTCTAAAATAGCCAAGACGGATCCGTCTCATTGTAGGTCGATGTTGGCGGATCTGTTTTCTCGGACACAAAAGAAAAAGGATCAGTCCCCATTGACTTACATTGTGTGTCATGATGGATCCGTCTTGCTCCGCACCACATTGCAGACAGAAAAACGCTGCTTGCAGCGTTATTCGGTTCGTGATGGGGACGCAACCAAATGGAACAGAAGGCATTCTGGTGCATTCAGTTTCGTTCAGTCCAGTTTTGATCCCATTGACAATGAATGGGGACAAAACGGAAGCGTTTTTCCCCGCTATTGAGATCCTATGATGAATCTCAATAGCGCAAAGGGAAAGCGCAGATGTGAAAGTAGCCTCACTCTGGTACATATTGCGGGTTTCTCCTTTTGTGGTATTGAGTGGGTAGTCTCGCAAAGAAGGAGCTTTAAGGACAAAATTGTTGTCCGGGGAAACCTTTTGGATATTTACTCTGGCCACTCGATTGCCGAGTGGTAGGAATGCAGTGCCCCAGAGGACCACTGCAAAGGGTTACTAATTCTAAAAGGGTTAATTTGAGTATTTCTTTGTGCATTATGTACACCTAATAGTAATGTATGGGTGATACTTGGTTAACAACCTGGCAGAGTTTGTTAGGTTGCCGTTGTGGTGGGCATGGTTCGAGTTAGTTAGAGAGTTAGCTGAGAGAAACTACATGCAAGACATGTATGTGTGAGCTCCTGCAGAGTAGGCCCAGAGAAAAGCCTACTCCAGGAGACACTATTCCTGAGACTGAAAAGCTGCCAGACAGTTACTTAGCGGAGAGGATACCCCTGAGGGAAAGACAACAAACAACCATAGAATGTCTAGAACCACCAAGGTTGTTCGCTGGATTCAGACAGTACTGCAGGTACTGATTGTTTATGGCATTGAAAACTTTACTTCTGTGGAAAGGGTTAATTGCCTCTGGCACCTACCATACTTTGAGACGGGCTGGCCATCTGGAACTAAGATTTGCATTCTATGTGGGAACTGCAGTATTGATTGTGAGAGTTTTGCATGCCTGTGGTCAACTGGGAAGATAGCACCTATAGAAAGAGACCCAGGGACTACTACAACAGTGGTTGTTGCTGCCCATACACAGCTATTGGGAAAATAACTACATTGCTATATACTATACTGCTGCTATAGGTACTACTGTGCCCATTAGACTTCATTTATTGCAACCAATGGGCCTGGTTATTGCCTCCACCATCCGCCAGCCCCTGCCCCTGCTTTGCACCCTGCAAACAGTGCACCATCAAGGACACCCCCAAATACCAACAGGTAGAAGACCTAGAAAGTAAGGGAGTTCCCGAGGGAAGAAAGGGTGCACCTACCTTTTATTGTGCACCACCCACGGAGCTCTGAAGATTTCCACCGAGTGCTAGTACCACCTGTCACGTTCGGGTGTGGGAGGGAAACGGGTGAGAGGAATGAGGCCTGGAAACTAGGGAAAGGAAATGGACACCTACTAGTCAAAGTCCTGACTAACTACCAGTATGAACAGACCCCAGAGGTAGGTGCGTTCATACACAGGAATACCTAGTTTCCTAACTCACCCTATAGGACCTTGGTACTAATGTCAGGACTGAGACAACCTGTTCCTCCAAAAGGAAGGACGAACAGGAGTCTCCCTCAGGCCTTAATACAAATGACAGGGAAATGCAACACACAAAATAACCCAAACAAAATACAAAAGGGAAAGAAAACACTTAACTTCAAGTGGCTATGGCAGTACCAGGAACTCAGCCGAGATCCACACACCAGCTATCCACAACTCCAACAGAAGCTATAAACCGCATAGCATAGTGGGAGAAACAACAATAAATAGAGAAGTTTAAATTACCATAATAACAGCAACTGGGAATAGAAGGGGTGGCAAGCACCAGAAACAAAACAGACATCATTTGATCCAAACAGAAAACATGTTAGATCAAACCACGTGTTGCCAGTCTCACCGATCTCCTGCCACCTGTTGCGGGAACGTCCTTGACACCACCGTCATAGCAACTACCACTCCTCCCATCCTCAATCAAGATGTGATATACTGTTATTGAGAATAGACCACTTTTCACACCACATGTGTTTACCTCTGCTACATCACAAGGAAAGTTATATACCATCATGTCTTGATATTAATGTGCCTCTGTATTGACTTTAGGGCTTATTTTCCATATTCAAACTGAAAAGAATGGCATGGTATTAACTAAGCAGGACGTGCTCAAACCCACATGCAGTTGTGCATATATATACAGGGGAGCAAATCCTGCACTTGTGGCCCATTGCTAATGATGATCCCCAGCAAAAATGTATACAGTGGAGGATGAACGCAGCGAACCACAAGTACCACAATAGACATCCTACACAAGATAGCAATTATGTGGATATAATCAATATAACAATATAACAAAATAATAGCAAAGACAGGTGCACTCTGCGGTCTTACTAAACCCTCAAACTGATTTTAAAATTGAGAGATTAGCCAACATGTCCTACGGTGTAGGACATGTCTGAGCCTGAGCACCGCGCCAAGGTTTCTCAAGTAGCTCGGGACCTAACACTCACCTACCTGTGCCTATGTGGTTCGCTGCGGTCATCCTCCACTGTATGCATTTTTGCTGGGGATCATCATTAGCAATGGGCCACAAGTGCAGGATTTGCTCTCCTCTATATATATGCACAACTGCATGTGAGTTTGAGCACTTCCTGCTTGTTTAATACCACGCCATTCTTTTCAGTTTGTATATATAGAGATGCCTGGAGGTGTATAAACTCCAATTTAAATGTGCCTGCTTTCCATCTACAGGCTACTTTTAGGTGCACCTGTGAGGCTTGGGCCTTATCAGCCAGTCTTGAGTGGGACTCGCAGACTCCTCCCTCCTCCCATTGCTAGCATGGCTACATGCTGGAGGTAACTGGTGAGTTGTTTGTGAGTCGGCCTCATGCTCCTGTAATTTGCCCACTGGCTCCTGGTATTGCCCACATAGGCACAGGTAGGTGAGTGTTAGGTCCCGAGCTACTTGAGAAACCTTGGCGCGGTGCTCGGGCTCAGACATGTCCTACACCATAGGACATGTTGGCTAATCTCTCAATTTTAAAATCAGTTTGAGGGTTTAGTAAGACCGCAGAGTGCACCTGTCTTTGCTATTATTTTGTTATATTGTTATTTTCCATATTAATTCATTTGATTGCTTAAAATTTTGTAATTACTGTATATTTAAATCGGGTAATTGGATTTTTTTCCTGTTACAACCTATCATGTCAGAACAGGGCTGCACACATCCCTGATTTTGCTCATTTAATGCTCATTTTACTTTGGTATTTTGCATTAAAGGGGTTATCCAGTATCTACAACAGCCCCCCCATGTGCCGGGCCCCTCCGTGGGAATATACTTACCCCACTCCCAGCGCCGCTCCTGGTCCCCGCACCGCTACTGCTGCTTCTCCCTGTACATGGATAAAAAAAAACATCCGGTGTCGGGGGGGAGCAGCCAACTCCCCTAAACTGTCTAGTATCATTGACATTCTCGTGGGTCATGTTTTTATTTTACTACTGGGCCCTCATCTTCGTTGCATACCTTTGCAAATAAAAACTTTCTTTTGAAATAAGTTTTATTTTAATGTAATAAGTCAAGGAGTTTACAGTAACCATAAGTACAAATATAGGGTGACTTTAATTGAAGACCCCTCAAAGGAACTAGGACTGCAGAGGTTGGTTTGTGCAGGTTTATGGTTGTATAGACAAGAAGGGACTATAATCTGAATAGATTACTTAGGCTAGTTTTACACTAGCGTTAGAGCTCTCAGCATTAGAGAACAGCCTTCTGGAGCTCTGATAAAGTCTGCCCACTAGAACCCAATGGGGCTGGCGGCATGCAGTAACATCTCGCTATGCTGGATCCAGAGAGCTATGCCGCAGACGTGAAAGAGGCCTAGATCCAGGGCCGTCACGGCGAGCATCGTACGCAAAGGGCAGGGGAGGTCGGGAGGAGGATCAAGCAAGTACCATATTTTTCACCCCGTAAGACGCACTGGCCCATAAGTCGCACTGGCCCATAAAACGCACCTAGATTTTAGAGGAGAAAATAAGAAAAAAATATTTTTCATTATACCTCAGGTCAGACCACCAATCAGACCCCCAATATTAATCAGACTTCAGCTCAAAGCCCCAATCAGATCCCCAATGTTAATAAGACCTCAGATCAGAGCCCAATATAAAGAAGACCCCCAATCATATCTCAGATGAGACCCCATGCCTCATATCAGTCCTCCATGCCTCATATCAGCCCCCAGCCATATGTCATCAGCCCCCAGCCATAATGTAGCCCCCAGCCACATATAATCAGCCCCCAGCTATAATTCAGCCCCAGCCATAATGCAGCCCCAAGCCATATATAATCAGCCCCCAGCCATAATGCAGCAGCCTCCAGCCATAATGTACAAGAAAAATAGTCGGCACTCACTCTGTTTGCACGTTGCACGGGATAGGAATGAAATCCACGTATATTCAAGGAAAATCCCAGCAGTCGTGTCTTCAATCAATAGAATATTTATATCATCAAATTAGAAATGTATTAGCTTATTAGATATGCATAATCTCATAATCCCTATTAAGGCCTCTGGGATGTAAAGTATCCAACGTGTGGATCCAATACGCCTCTCTGCGCAGTAACAGCTTCTTTAAATCACCTCCTCTCCTAGGTCTTTTGACCTGTTCCAAAACTTGGAATCTCAACTGAGCTATCCCATGTTTGCACTGTTCAAAATGAGACGGAATAGGTAACAATAAATTTTTTGTACGAATGGTCGATTTATGTTTCCCAATGCGATCCCTAATCGTTTGTGTAGTCTCCCCAATATATAATAGGCCACAAGGACACTTTATTAAGTATATCACATTAGTAGATTCGCATGTGAAAAAACCTTTAATAGAGAAAGGGCGCCCACTATGGGGATGAAAAAATGTAGAACCTCTGATTATATGGGAACATTGGGAACAGTGCAAACATGGGAACGTGCCCTTGCGTTGCGTCGCTAATACAGATTGTTTCAGGGTCTTCTTTGTACTTCCAATGTCTGAATGTACCAATTTATCCCTATAACTAGAATTCTTCTTGTTGCATATCAGAGGTGGATTTTTAAACTCCTCAATGATAGGGTAAGCCTTCTGCAACAGAGGCCAATGTTTCCGGATAATATTATCTAATTTCTGGTTATAGGGATGAAATTTGTGTACTAATGCTACCCTAGAAGATGTATCTCTAGATGATTTACCAGATTCCATGAGTGTTGTTTGTATTTGACTCAGGATGGAACGGGGATAACCCCTTTGTTCAAATCGTTGAGTCATTTCATTCATCCTGACAAATTGCGTGTCAGGGTCAGATACAATGCGGCGCACTCGCTGATACTGAGATTTAGGGATTGCTCTTTTCAATGCTGGTGGATGAGAGCTTGTGAAGTGAAGAATACTGTTCCTATCCGTATCCTTCCTAAATAGATCTGTAGATAACCTGCCATGTTGATCCTTTATCACCATTGTATCTAAAAAGCTAACTCTTTCACTATCTTGAACCAATGTAAATTTTAAACCCTTGTATGCATGGTTAAGATGGTCAAGGAAGGTCAACAGGGTCTCATGTGACCCCACCCATATGCAAAAGATGTCATCAATAAATCTTTTCCAGATAAGGACATTATTTGAATACCATACGGTGTTATATACTTTCAATTCCTCAAATTGTGACATATATGCATTTGCATAGGGCGGGGCCACATTCGACCCCATCGCGGTCCCCCGCCTTTGTAGGTAAAAGTCATCTTCAAACATAAAATAGTTTTCATATAATACTAATTTCAGTAGTTGCAACAAAAATTCCTGTTCATCCTGAGTATACTGACTCCTACCTAATAATGATTTGACTGCTTAGAAATTAGATAATATTATCCGGAAACATTGGCCTCTGTTGCAGAAGGCTTACCCTATCATTGAGGAGTTTAAAAATCCACCTCTGATATGCAACAAGAAGAATTCTAGTTATAGGGATAAATTGGTACATTCAGACATTGGAAGTACAAAGAAGACCCTGAAACAATCTGTATTAGCGACGCAACGCAAGGGCACGTTCCCATGTTTGCACTGTTCCCAATGTTCCCATATAATCAGAGGTTCTACATTTTTTCATCCCCATAGTGGGCGCTAGTGATGTCGCGAACATAAAATTTTCAGTTCGCGAACAGCGAACGCGAACTTCCGCAAATGTTCGCGAACTGGCGAACCGGGCGAACCGCCATAGACTTCAATAGACAGGCGAATTTTAAAACCCACAGGGACTCTTTCTGGCCACAATAGTGATGAGAAAGTTGTTTCAAGGGGTCTAACACCTGGACTGTGGCATGCCGGAGGGGGATCTATGGCAAAACTCCCATGGAAAATTACGTAGTGGACGCAGAGTCGGGTTTTAATCCATAAAGGGCATAAATCAACTAACATTCCTAAATTGTTTGGAATAACGTGCTTTAAAACATCCAGTGTGTGTATACGATCAGGTATGATGTTGTATCGATCAGGTAGTGTAAGGGTTACGCCCGCATCACAGACATTGACAGACCAAACTCCCCTTTTAATGCACCGCAAACAGTTCATTTGCACAACCGCAAACTCCCCATTTGCACAAGGTTGGATACCAAGCTAGCCACGTCCCGGTGATGTCATTGAAGGTTTCTTCCTCCACCCAGCCACGTACAACACCAAGGGTCCCCGAAAGGTCAATTGAATTGATTTTTCGAACGGGGAGATGGTTAAAAAAACGCTGGCTCCCTCCCCTTTGTTTTTATCCACGGTGACTGCGTCTGCGCCGTGCAATTTACTGTCACACCCGATATGAGTGGTATTTTCTGTAGTACTATTCTCATCAGTTTAATCCCTCTAACGTCCCCGACTCCCCAATCTGGGGGCCATTTATTAAACAGATTTTTCGGACGGGGAGATGGTTAAAAAAACGCTGGCTCCCTCCACTCTGTTTTAATCCACGGTGACTGCGTCTGCGCCGTGCAATTTACTGTCACACCCGATATGAGTGGTATTTTCTGTAGTACTATTCTCATCAGTTTAATCCCTCTAACGTCCCCAATCTGGGTGCCATTTATTGAATAGATTTTTCGAACGGGGAGATGGTTAAAAAAAACCTGGCTCCCTCCACTCTGTTTTAAACCACGGTGACTGCGTCTGCGCCGTGCAATTTACTGTCACACCCGATATGAGTGGTATTTTCTGTAGTACTATTCTCATCAGTTTAATCCCTCTAACGTCCCCAATCTGGGTGCCATTTATTGAATAGATTTTTCGAACGGGGAGATGGTTAAAAAAACGCTGGCTCCCTCCACTCTGTTTTAAACCACGGTGACTGCATCTGCGCCGTGCAATTTACTGTCACACCCGATATGAGTGGTATTTTCTGTAGTACTATTCTCATCAGTTTAATCCCTCTAACATCCCCAATCTGGGGGCCATTTATTAAATAGATTTTTTGAACGGGGAGATGGTTAAAAAAACGCTGGCTCCCTCCACCGATATGAGTGGTATTTTCTGTAGTATTATTCTCATCAGTTTAATCCCTGTTACGTCCCATATCAGGAATTGCCTTTTATGAAAAAAAATTTAGGCCGGGTACCTTCGACTGCCTTCACAGTGACAGACCAAACTCTCATACACTAAACTGAATTGATTTCAGGAACCGGGAGATGGAAAAAGCAGCTTGGTCGGTCCTCTTACTCCCAAATTGGGGCACTGCGCGTGCACAGAGCAATGTGCTGTGACACCCTATATGAGTGGTGTCTTAACTAGTACTATTGCTATCAGTTTAATCCCTGTTACGGACCCTATCCGGTCGAATTGATTAACCATTGTCGAATCCCCCATTGACATCCCCCTTATAAGCTGTGTAAAGCATATTTTTTAGTTTGGTTTTGAACTGCTGCATCCTTTCCGACTTTTGGTAATTTGGTAACATTTCTGCCACTTTCTGCTTATACCGGGGGTCTAGTAGCGTGGCCACCCGATCGCTTTTGGTCTGACCATAATGAAGCAACGGCCTTATCATCTGGGGTGTGGCAACATTGCCAACACACTTTTATAGAGGTGATGATGATTGCTTCATTGTGATACGCAAGCCCCTTCACCACAACAAGGTAACGATCACGAAGGGGAATTGACACTTGTATGTGCCTTTTTTTTTTGGTTTGTTTTTGCAGCCACAGTGCTGCACCATAGGACAGAAAAATTAGGCATGTACACATGCCTGAAAAATAATGGCACTGTTGCAGACGCTATTGTAGCAGCGGCCGGAAAAATTTATGTTTTCCAGGCAGAAAAGTGACTAAAACATTACGGCTTGAACCCTAGTTGGTGGTGGAGAATTCACGAAAGTCATCCGGTATGCAGACATTAAATACAGCAGCGTGGGGACCATTTTGAGGCCAAGGCATGTAATCAGGCCTTTTGTTAGTCAAACGTATCCCCCACTGTCAGTCCCTTCGGGATCCATGCCTCATTCATCTTTATGAAGGTGAGGTAATCAACACTTTTTTGACCGAGGCGACTTCTCTTGTCAGTGACAATGCCTCCTGCTGCACTGAAGCTCCTTTCTGACAGGACACTTGAAGCAGGGCAGGCCAGAAGTTCTATCGCAAACTGGGATAGCTCAGGCCACAGGTCAAGCCTGCACACCCAGTAGTGAAGGGGTTCATTGCTCCTCAGAGTGTCGATATCTGCTGTTAAGGCGAGGTAGTCTGCTACCTGTCGGTCGAGTCGTTCTCTAAGGCTGGATCCCGAAGGGCTGTGGCGATGAGTAGGACTGAAAAAGCTCCGCATGTCCTCCATCGACAACACATCTGTAAATCGTCCAGTCCTTGCCGCCGTGGTAGGAGGAGGATTACACTCACCTCTTCCCCTGTTAGATTCCCGTTGTGCTGTGACATCTCCCTTATAAGCTTTGTAAAGCATATTTTTTAGTTTGGTTTTGAACTGCTGCATCCTTTCCGACTTTCGGTAATTTTGTAACATTTCTGCCACTTTCTGCTTATACCGGGGGTCTAGTAGCGTGGTCACCCAGTACAGATCGTTCTCCTTTATCCTTTTTATACGTGGGTCCCTCAACAGACATGACAGCATGAAAGACCCCATTTGAACAAGGTTGGATGCAGAGCTTCTCATTTCCCGTTCCTCGTCCTCACTGATGTCATTGACGGTCTGTTCTTCCCCCCAGCCACGTACAACACCATGGGTCCCAGATAGGTGACAACAACGAGCACCCTGGGGTGCCTGCTGTGGTTGGTCTTCCTCCTCCTCAAAGCCGCCACATTCCTCCTCTGACTCCTCTTCCTCATACTCCTCTTCCAGCGTTGCTGCAGGTCCGGCAAGCGATGATGACAAGGCTGTTTCTGGTGGTGATGGTGACCACAACTCTTCCTCTTCCTCTTCACGCTCATCTACAGCCTGATCCAGAACTCTTCGCAGGGCACGCTCCAGGAAGAAAACAAATGGGATGAGGTCGCTGATGGTGGCTTCGGTGCGACTGACTAGGTTTGTCACCTCCTCAAAAGGACGCATAAGCCTACAGGCATTGCGCATGAGTGTCCAGTAACGTGGCAAAAAGATTCCCAGCTCCGCAGAGGCTGTCCTAGCACCCCGGTCATACAAATACTCGTTGACGGCTTTTTCTTGTTGGAGCAGGCGGTCGAACATTAGGAGTGTTGAATTCCAACGTGTCGGGCTGTCGCATATCAAGCGCCTCACTGGCATGTTGTTTCGCCGCTGAATATCGGAAAAGTGCGCCATGGCCGTGTAGGAACGCCTGAAATGGCCACACACCTTCCTGGCCTGCTTGAGGACGTCCTGTAAGCCTGGGTACTTAGACACAAAACGTTGTACGATGAGATTCAACACATGTGCCATGCACGGCACATGTGACAACTTGCCCAAATTTAATGCCGCCAACAGATTGCTTCCATTGTCACACACCACTTTGCCGATCTCCAGTTGGTGCGGGGTCAGCCACTGATCCACCTGTGCGTTCAGGGCGGACAGGAGTGCTGGTCCTGTGTGGCTCTCTGCTTTCAGGCAAGTCAACCCCAAGATAGCGTTACACTGTCGTATCCGGGATGTGGAATAGCCCCTGGGGAGCTGGGGGGAATCAGTTGATGTGCAGCCAGACGCCGCAGCAGAAGAGGACTCAGCCGAGGAGGAAATTAAAGAGGATGGAGTAGGAGTAGAGGAGGTGGCAGTAGGTCTGCCTGCAAGTCGTGGTGGTGTCACCAACTCCGCTGCAGAGCCACGCATTCCATGCTTGTCAGCCGTCAGCAGGTTGACCCAATGCGCAGTATACGTGATATACCTGCCCTGACCGTGCTTTGCAGACCAGGTATCAGTGGTCAGATGGACCCTTGCCCCAACACTGTATGCCAGAGATGCCATGACTTCCTTTTCAATGACATGGTAGAGGTTTGGGATTGCCTTTTTTGAAAAAAAATTTCGTCCGGGTACCTTCCACTGTGGTGTCCCAATAGCGACAAATTTTTTGAAGGCCTCAGACTCTACCAGCTGGTATGGTAAAAGCTGGCGGGCTAAGAGTTCCGTCAAGCCAGCTGTCAGTCGCCGGGCAAGGGGGTGACTTTGTGACATTGGCTTCTTATGCTCAAACATGTCCTTGACAGACACCTGACTGTGGGCAGATGAGCAGGAACTGCTGAAGGTGAGAGATGGAGTGGCGGGTGGTTGAGAGGGGGCAGGGAGGACAGCAGTGGTTGACGTGGCTGAAGATGCAGGACCAGGAGGAGCATGGTGGCTTTGAGTTTGTGTGCTGCTTGTACTCATGTGTTGATCCCATAGGCGTTTGTGATGTGAGATCATGTGCCTTCGCAAAGCAGTTGTACCAAGGTGGGTGTTGGACTTCCCACGACTCAGTTTCTTTTGGCACAGGTTGCAAATGGCATTGCTTTTATCAGAGGCAGACACACAAAAAAAATGCCACACTGCTGAGCTTTGCAATGACGGCATTCTAGTGGTGGCAACAGCATGCGTTGACTGGCGTGCTGTCTGGCTGACCCCAGGTGCCGATACATGCTGTCTGACTGTGCCACTAACTCCTTGCGACGACCTCCCCCTGCTTCCAACTCGTCTCCTCATTCTCTCTGTCTCCCCTTCAGAACTTTCCCCCTCTTCTTCTCTTCGAGCAGGCACCCACGTGGCATCCGTGGACACATCGTCATCATCAACCGCTTCACTTGTATCTGACACCTCAGCAAAGGAAGCAGCAGCGGGTACAACATCATCATCATCACACTGTACGTCCATGTGTGTAATCCTGCCTGACTGAGACATATCCCCGTAATCTACATCATCTGGCAATAATGGTTGCGCATCACTAATTGCATCCAACTGATGTGTAAATAACTCCTCTGACGGATCAAGTGAAGCGGCTGTGGTGGCTGTGGTGGTAGTGGCGACGGGCGGGTGCGTGGTAACTTGAGAGCAGGTGACCGAAGCTGAGTTGGAGGAGGATGGTGCGTCAAGGTTCTTAGCGGAAGCTGTTGAAGATTGGGTGTCCTGTCTAAGCCAGTCAACTACGTCCTGTGAATTTTTCGGGTTCCGGGTACGTGGCCTCTGAAAACTGGGCATTATTCCAGGGACAGTGGAAATCACAGCACCACGACCACGACGGCCCCTGCGGGGTGGCCTGCCTCTGCCTGTCATTTTTTTTTTAGATAAGTGGTACTACGCGTGCTAGGTACTGTGCCACCCGGTATGAGTGGTTGGCACTGGCAGTGGGCACACTACAGTCTGTGGAAGTGGGCCTGACACACACTGGCAGCAGGCAAGCAACTGAATTTAGACTACTGTCTAAAAATTAAATGCCTTATTTATCGGCAAGCTACTGTGCCACCCGGTATCAGTGGTTGGCACTGGCAGTGGGCACACTACAGTCAGTGGAAGCGGGCCTGACACACACTGGCAGCAGGCAAGCAACTGAAATTACACTAAAGTGTAAAAATTAAATGCCTTATTTATCGACAAGCTACTGTGCCACCCGGTATCAGTGGTTGGCACTGGCAGTGGGCACACTACAGTCAGTGGAAGCGGGCCTGACACACACTGGCAGCAGGCAAGCAACTGAATTTAGACTACTGTCTAAAAATTAAATGCCTTATTTATCGGCAAGCTACTGTGCCACCCGGTATGAGTGGTTGGCACTGGCAGTGGGCACACTACAGTCAGTAGAAGCGGGCCTGACACACACTGGCAGCAGGCAAGCAACTGAAATTACACTAAAGTGTAAAAATTAAATGCCTTATTTATCGGCAAGCTACTGTGCCACCCGGTATGAGTGGTTGGCACTGGCAGTGGGCACACTACAGTCAGTGGAAGAGGGCCTGACACACTGACTGGCAGCAGGCAAGCAACTGAATTTAGACTACTGTCTAAAAATTAAATGCCTTATTTATCGGCAAGCTACTGTGCCACCCGGTATCAGTGGTTGGCACTGGCAGTGGGCACACTACAGTCAGTGGAAGCGGGCCTGACACACACTGGCAGCAGGCAAGCAACTGAAATTACACTAAAGTGTAAAAATTAAATGCCTTATTTATCGGCAAGCTACTGTGCCACCCGGTATGAGTGGTTGGCACTGGCAGTGGGCACACTACAGTCAGTAGAAGCGGGCCTGACACACACTGGCAGCAGGCAAGCAACTGAAATTACACTAAAGTGTAAAAATTAAATGCCTTATTTATCGGCAAGCTACTGTGCCACCCGGTATGAGTGGTTGGCACTGGCAGTGGGCACACTACAGTCAGTGGAAGAGGGCCTGACACACTGACTGGCAGCAGGCAAGCAACTGAATTTAGACTACTGTCTAAAAATTAAATGCCTTATTTATCGGCAAGCTACTGTGCCACCCGGTATCAGTGGTTGGCACTGGCAGTGGGCACACTACAGTCAGTGGAAGCGGGCCTGACACACACTGGCAGCAGGCAAGCAACTGAAATTACACTAAAGTGTAAAAATTAAATGCCTTATTTATCGGCAAGCTACTGTGCCACCCGGTATGAGTGGTTGGCACTGGCAGTGGGCACACTACAGTCAGTAGAAGCGGGCCTGACACACACTGGCAGCAGGCAAGCAACTGAAATTACACTAAAGTGTAAAAATTAAATGCCTTATTTATCGGCAAGCTACTGTGCCACCCGGTATGAGTGGTTGGCACTGGCAGTGGGCACACTACAGTCAGTGGAAGAGGGCCTGACACACTGACTGGCAGCAGGCAAGCAACTGAATTTAGACTACTGTCTAAAAATTAAATGCCTTATTTATCGGCAAGCTACTGTGCCACCCGGTATCAGTGGTTGGCACTGGCAGTGGGCACACTACAGTCAGTGGAAGCGGGCCTGACACACACTGGCAGCAGGCAAGCAACTGAAATTACACTAAAGTGTAAAAATTAAATGCCTTATTTATCGGCAAGCTACTGTGCCACCCGGTATCAGTGGTTGGCACTGGCAGTGGGCACACTACAGTCAGTGGAAGAGGGCCTGACACACACTGGCAGCAGGCAAGCAACTGAATTTAGACTACTGTCTAAAAATTAAATGCCTTATTTATCGGCAAGCTACTGTGCCACCCGGTATCAGTGGTTGGCACTGGCAGTGGGCACACTACAGTCAGTGGAAGCGGGCCTGACACACACTGGCAGCAGGCAAGCAACTGAATTTAGACTACTGTCTAAAAATTAAATGCCTTATTTATCGGCAAGCTACTGTGCCACCCGGTATCAGTGGTTGGCACTGGCAGTGGGCACACTACAGTCAGTTGAAGTCGGCCTGACACACACTAGCAGCAGGCAAGCAGCTGAAATTACACTAAAGTGTAAAAATTAAATGCCTTTTTTATGCAAAGTCCTGTGCCAGCCGGTATGAGTGGTGGGCACTGGCAGTGGGCACACTACAGTCAGTGGAAGTCAGCCTGACACACACTGGCAGGCAACTAACCTTAGATTAAAGTGTAAAAATTAAGTGCCTATTTTTTAAGCAAAGTCCTGTGCCACTCGGTATGACAGGGGTGGGCACTGGCAGTGGGCACACTACAGTCAGTTGAAGTCGGCCTGACACACACTAGCAGCAGGCAAGCAGCTGAAATTACATTAAAGTGTAAAAATTAAATGCCTTTTTTAAGCAAAGTCCTGTGCCAGCCGGTATGAGTGGTGGGCACTGGCAGTGGGCACACTACAGTCAGTGGAAGTCAGCCTGACACACACTGGCAGGCAACTAACCTTAGATTAAAGTGTAAAAATTAAGTGCCTATTTTTTAAGCAAAGTCCTGTGCCACTCGGTATGACAGGGGTGGGCACTGGCAGTGGGCACACTACAGTCAGTTGAAGTCGGCCTGACACACACTAGCAGCAGGCAAGCAGCTGAAATTACATTAAAGTGTAAAAATTAAATGCCTTTTTTAAGCAAAGTCCTGTGCCAGCCGGTATGAGTGGTGGGCACTGGCAGTGGGCACACTACAGTCAGTGGAAGTCAGCCTGACACACACTGGCAGGCAACTAACCTTAGATTAAAGTGTAAAAATTAAGTGCCTATTTTTTAAGCAAAGTCCTGTGCCACTCGGTATGACAGGGGTGGGCACTGGCAGTGGGCACACTACAGTCAGTTGAAGTCGGCCTGACACACACTAGCAGCAGGCAAGCAGCTGAAATTACACTAAAGTGTAAAAATTAAATGCCTTTTTTATGCAAAGTCCTGTGCCAGCCGGTATGAGTGGTGGGCACTGGCAGTGGGCACACTACAGTCAGTGGAAGTCAGCCTGACACACACTGGCAGGCAACTAACCTTAGATTAAAGTGTAAAAATTAAGTGCCTATTTTTTAAGCAAAGTCCTGTGCCACTCGGTATGACAGGGGTGGGCACTGGCAGTGGGCACACTACAGTCAGTTGAAGTCGGCCTGACACACACTAGCAGCAGGCAAGCAGCTGAAATTACATTAAAGTGTAAAAATTAAATGCCTTTTTTAAGCAAAGTCCTGTGCCAGCCGGTATGAGTGGTGGGCACTGGCAGTGGGCACACTACAGTCAGTGGAAGTCAGCCTGACACACACTGGCAGGCAACTAACCTTAGATTAAAGTGTAAAAATTAAGTGCCTATTTTTTAAGCAAAGTCCTGTGCCACTCGGTATGACAGGGGTGGGCACTGGCAGTGGGCACACTACAGTCAGTTGAAGTCGGCCTGACACACACTAGCAGCAGGCAAGCAGCTGAAATTACATTAAAGTGTAAAAATTAAATGCCTTTTTTAAGCAAAGTCCTGTGCCAGCCGGTATGAGTGGTGGGCACTGGCAGTGGGCACACTACAGTCAGTGGAAGTCAGCCTGACACACACTGGCAGGCAACTAACCTTAGATTAAAGTGTAAAAATTAAGTGCCTATTTTTTAAGCAAAGTCCTGTGCCTCTCGGTATGACAGGGGTGGGCACTGGCAGTGGGCACACTACAGTCAGTTGAAGTCGGCCTGACACACACTGGCAGGCAACTAACCTTAGATTAAAGTGTAAAAATGAAGTGCCTTTTTTTTAAGCAAAGTCCTGTGCCACACGGGATGACAGGGGTGGGCACTGGCAGTGGGCACACTACAGTCAGTTGAAGTCGGCCTGACACACACTAGCAGCAGGCAAGCAGCTGAAATTACACTAAAGTGTAAAAATTAAATGCCTTTTTTATGCAAAGTCCTGTGCCAGCCGGTATGAGTGGTGGGCACTGGCAGTGGGCACACTACAGTCAGTGGAAGTCAGCCTGACACACACTGGCAGGCAACTAACCTTAGATTAAAGTGTAAAAATTAAGTGCCTTTTTTTAAGCAAAGTCCTGTGCCACACGGAATGACAGGGGTGAGCACTGGCAGTGGGCACACTACAGTCTGTGGGCCTGCAGCTCCTCACACACAGGCAGGCCAGGCAACTGCAATATGTATATAAAGGAAAAAAAAAAAGCAGACTAATGTTGCAGCCCTAAAAAGGGCTTTTTGGGGTGCTGTCAGGACGCTGTCCTTACAGCAGAGATCAGATGAGTCTTTCAGGACTGGAGTGGACACTGAATTCACTAGCCTAGCTATCGATTTCCCAATTAAATCAGCAGCAGTTACAGTCTCCCTCCTCTCACTAAGACTGCAGCTTCAGAATGAATCTAAAATGGATGCTGTGCAGGAGGTGGGAGGGTCTGGGAGGGAGGGTATGCTGCTGATTGGCTGGAATGTGTCTGCTGACTGTGAGGTACAGGGTCAAAGTTTGCTCAATGATGATGTATAGGGGGCGGACCGAACATCGCATGTGTTCGCCCGGCAGAGGCGAACGCGAACAAGCTATGTTCGCCGGGAACTGTTCGCCGTCGGATAGTTCGGGCCATCTCTAGTGGGCGCCCTTTCTCTATTGAAGGTTTTTTCACATGCGAATCTACTAATGTGATATACTTAATAAAGTGTCCTTGTGGCCTATTATATATTGGGGAGACTACACAAATGATTAGGGATCGCATTGGGAAACATAAATCGACCATTCGTACAAAAAATTTATTGTTACCTATTCCGTCTCATTTTGAACAGTGCAAACATGGGATAGCTCAGTTGAGATTCCAAGTTTTGGAACAGGTCAAAAGACCTAGGAGAGGAGGTGATTTAAAGAAGCTGTTACTGCGCAGAGAGGCGTATTGGATCCACACGTTGGATACTTTACATCCCAGAGGCCTTAATAGGGATTATGAGATTATGCATATCTAATAAGCTAATACATTTCTAATTTGATGATATAAATATTCTATTGATTGAAGACACGACTGCTGGGATTTTCCTTGAATATACGTGGATTTCATTCCTATCCCATGCAACGTGCAAACAGAGTGAGTGCCGACTATTTTTCTTGTACATTATGGCTGGAGGCTGCTGCATTATGGCTGGGGGCTGATTATATATGGCTTGGGGCTGCATTATGGCTGGGGCTGAATTATAGCTGGGGGCTGATTATATGTGGCTGGGGGCTACATTATGGCTGGGGGCTGATGACATATGGCTGGGGGCTGATATGAGGCATGGAGGACTGATATGAGGCATGGGGTCTCATCTGAGATATGATTGGGGGTCTTCTTTATATTGGGCTCTGATCTGAGGTCTTATTAACATTGGGGATCTGATTGGGGCTTTGAGCTGAAGTCTGATTAATATTGGGGGTCTGATTGGTGGTCTGAACTGAGGTATAATGAAAAATATTTTTTTCTTATTTTCTCCTCTAAAATCTAGGTGCGTTTTATGGGCCAGTGCGACTTATGGGCCGGTGCGTCTTACGGGGTGAAAAATATGGTACTTGCTTGATCCTCCTCCCGACCTCCCCTGCCCTTTGCGTACGATGCTCGCCGTGACGGCCCTGGATCTAGGCCTCTTTCACGTCTGCGGCATAGCTCTCTGGATCCAGCATAGCGAGATGTTACTGCATGCCGCCAGCCCCATTGGGTTCTAGTGGGCAGACTTTATCAGAGCTCCAGAAGGCTGTTCTCTAATGCTGAGAGCTCTAACGCTAGTGTAAAACTAGCCTAAGTAATCTATTCAGATTATAGTCCCTTCTTGTCTATACAACCATAAACCTGCACAAACCAACCTCTGCAGTCCTAGTTCCTTTGAGGGGTCTTCAATTAAAGTCACCCTATATTTGTACTTATGGTTACTGTAAACTCCTTGTAAACTCCATCTCATTTTGAACAGTGCAAACATGGGATAGCTCAGTTGAGATTCCAAGTTTTGGAACAGGTCAAAAGACCTAGGAGAGGAGGTGATTTAAAGAAGCTGTTACTGCGCAGAGAGGCGTATTGGATCCACACGTTGGATACTTTACATCCCAGAGGCCTTAATAGGGATTATGAGATTATGCATATCTAATAAGCTAATACATTTCTAATTTGATGATATAAATATTCTATTGATTGAAGACACGACTGCTGGGATTTTCCTTGAATATACGTGGATTTCATTCCTATCCCGTGCAACGTGCAAACAGAGTGAGTGCCGACTATTTATCCCAGAGGCCTTAATAGGGATTATGAGATTATGCATATCTAATAAGCTAATACTATGTTTATGTTCTATTTTTCAGACATCTATTCGGTGAGGGGCCTTATATACCTGGCAATGTATGAGATATATATATATAAATGTGTATATGATTTTGAATCATTTTTTTTTGCATACATGTGATTGTGAAGTATAATCTGAGACACAGACCCATATTTTGTGATTTACTAATGGGCGTATTTTCTTTGTTAATTATACATCCCTCCCATCACCTGTGTAGGTAATGGGAGTGGGAGATGTTGTCATGAGGGGAGGAGTATATCCCTTTATATAAACTAGGTCATTTTGTATACCTGTATCTGCTGATGAAGGTATGCTAGCCGCAACGCGTCCAGGATTGTGGACATTTCTAATTTGATGATATAAATATTCTATTGATTGAAGACACGACTGCTGGGATTTTCCTTGAAGAGAATCCAGCCATAATGTAGCAGCCCCCAGCCTCAGATCACAAAAAAAATAAAGCACTTACTGCTCCTGGACCCCGCTCCTCACCGCCCGCGATCTTCTTCCTCCTGCTGTCGGCTGTGCTCTGTGAACCGGTGCGCACAGCGTGAGGTCACAGAGCCCCCTCACGCTATGCGCAGCCTTCACAGCCGACAGCGGAGGACCAGGAAGCGGTGAGTACAGAGCTTTCACCGCTTCCTGGTCCTCTGGTACTAATGAGCGCTTCCATAATTGAAGCGCTCATTAGTATTTGCGCCGTAAGACGCAGGGGCATTTTTTCCCCACTTTGGGGGGAAAAAAGTGTGTCTTATAGGGCAGTGGTCAGAGGGGCTCAAGAGTTAGCTGCCTTGGGCCCCCCAGGAACAACTGGGCCCAGGTGTCACGAGGGTATCAAGAGCCACGTCTGACTCCGTTATACCCGGGGTCAGGAAGTCGCAGCGGGTGGCTGCGCGCTCTATAGCTAAAGATCATGGTGTTTCTTAGTTATTGTTTTCTGTGTTTGCCTTGCTATCCTTTTTGTCTCTCTCAGGGATCCGTAGCTTCTCCTCCTCAGCTGTTTCGTGTCTGCCACTCCCTACCTCCTTATATTCTCCCCTCACACTTCTCTAGTTGCCAGTTATAGAGCTTCCTGCCTGGACATCTATACTGACCCACTGGAGTGGTTAATCCTGGTGGTTGTTCCTGTGTGCTACCCTCCGGATCCCTGTTGGGCTTATTGTTGTCTCCTGTTGTCACCCACCTGGGATTATATGTTGAGTCTGTGTTGTCTGTCCTTCCCTTGGTGTTTTCCCTTAGAGCTAGTGGTGCGGACTAGTGTTCCCATCGCCCTGTTCACTACCTAGGGCTCAGCTCAGGGAAAGCCAGGGCTTTAGGCACGTGATCGGCGTACGGGTGAGGAACCCGTCTAGGGACGTCAGGGCAGCCAGGTGCCAGCCGCCAGGTGAGTCAGGGGTCACCATCTTCCCTCTCACTTGGGCAGGGCCTTCCTTGTTCCCTCCCTCTGTGTCACGTATGTGATAGCCACGCCGACCGTGATATTATAACTGGCCCTTACTTTTTGAGAAAAAAAAAAAAAAAAAAAATTATATAATTTTTTATTTGTTGTTTTTTTTTTTTTTCTCTACTTAGAATCCAATATGGATCCTATTGATGCCTTGGCAGAACAGCTTCAAAGCCTGTCTTTGGAGGTGGCAGGATTGAAGGCGTCTGTTCTCCAACAACAGCAGCAAATGCAGCAGACCGCACCCCCAGCGGTTGCTATGGGTAACCAGGTTGTCACTGAACCCAAGGTTGCTCTTCCCGACAGATTTTCTGGGGGAAGGGACAAATTTGCAACGTTCCGTGAGGCCTGCAAATTATATTTTAAGTTGCGCCCTTACTCCTCAGGTCATGAAGAACAGCGGGTTGGGATTGTCATTTCCCTGCTTCAGGGGGATCCGCAATCCTGGGCGTTCTCGTTACCCCCTGGTTCTCAGGCTCTTCGGTCAGTGGAGGGATTTTTTGGGGCTTTGGGTCTCATATATGATGACCCTGACCGAGTCGCCCTGGCTGAGTCAAAGTTACGGAGACTCCTACAGGGAGATCGGTCAGCAGAGGAATATTGCTCAGAGTTCCGTAGGTGGGCTACGGATACTCAGTGGAACGACCCGGCTCTCAGGAGTCAGTTCTGCTCTGGGTTATCTGAAAGGGTTAAGGATGCACTGGCGCTGTATGAGACCCCCCTTTCCCTTGATGCTGTTATGTCCCTCTCTATCAGAATAGATAGACGTCTTAGGGAGAGATCGAAAATTCCGGAGCAATTGGTTACCTCTCCCAAGCAACAGTCAGTCTGTACTGACTTAGATGAGCCTATGCAGCTAGGCGGAACTTCTCGTCAGGTCCGTCCTCCCGAGGTTCGCCGTAGGGGGGGGGCTTGTTTTTTCTGTGGGGGGAGGGGTCATTTCATTAATGTCTGTCCCTCCTTTCTCAAAAACAAAAGACCGTCGGAAAACTACTAACCCCGGGCTGTGCGGAGGATGTCAGCCGGGGGGTATACGTTTCCTCCATACGAACATCTCAATTTGTGTTACCAGCGGTCATTGTTTTTGGTGTTAAGACGGAGTCTATTTCTGTTTTTCTAGACAGTGGAGCAGGGGTAAACTTGATTGATGCCCATTTTGCCCGCACTATGGGTTTGTCTCTCTGTACGCTGCAGAGACCTATTCCCGTATTCGCTATAGATTCTGCTCCTCTGTCTCAGAGAAACCTCACCCACATTGTTCGTAATTTACACCTTCGGGTAGGGGACCACCATAATGAGTGTCTTTCATGTTACGTTCTGGAGGGCCTTCCCTCTCCGGTGGTATTGGGTCTTCCCTGGTTGGTAGCGCACAATCCAGTGGTGGATTGGCAGGCCAGGGAGATATTGGAGTGGAGTGAGCATTGCAGAGAGAATTGCTTAAATAACAATTGCTTAATCGCCTCCATAGCTTCCCTACCTACATTTATTTCGGACTTTGAGGACGTTTTTTCTGAAAAGGGTTGTCAGAAACTACCACCTCATCGTCCTTATGATTGCCCGGTTAACCTGATTCCTGGGGCAAAATTACCCAAGTCCAGGTTGTATAATCTTTCGTGTCCCGAGAGACAAGCCATGAAAGATTATATCTCCGAGAGTCTGGCTAAGGGACACATCAGACCCTCTTCTTCACCCGTGGCTGCAGGGTTTTTCTTTGTTAAAAAGAAAGATGGGGGCCTGCGTCCTTGCTTAGATTTCCGTGAGTTAAACCAGATAACCATCCGTGACCCATACCCTCTTCCTCTCATTCCTGACCTTTTTAATCAGATTGCGGGTGCTAAGTGGTTCTCCAAACTTGATCTTAGGGGGGCCTACAATCTGATTCGTATCAGGGAAGGGGATGAGTGGAAGACAGCTTTCAACACCCCTGAGGGGCATTATGAAAATCTTGTTATGCCTTTCGGTCTGACCAATGCCCCTGCTGTCTTCCAACATTTCGTTAATGATATTTTTAGTCATCTCATCGGCAGGTTTGGAGTCATATACCTAGATGATATCTTAATTTATTCGGCTGATCTGAAAACACATGAGGTGCATGTCAGGCAAGTACTGCAGGTCCTACGGACGAATAAATTATATGCGAAAATTGAAAAATGTGTCTTCGCTGTTCAGGAATTACAGTTCCTGGGATATCTATTATCTGCTTCAGGTTTCCGCATGGATCCTGGGAAGGTCCAAGCACTTTTAGATTGGGATCTTCCTGAGAACCTTAAAGCCCTACAACGGTTTTTGGGTTTCGCAAATTTCTATAGAAAGTTCATTAAAAATTATTCAGTGATCGTTAAACCCCTTACTGACATGACTAGGAAGGGGACGGATTTTTCCAAATGGTCTGACGCCGCTAAAGATGCATTTTCCTCTCTAAAGGAGAGGTTTACCTCGGCACCTGTTCTAATTCAACCTGATGTCTCCCAGCCTTTTATTGTCGAGGTAGATGCGTCAGAGGTGGGAGTGGGAGCTGTGATGTCTCAGGGTCCGTCTCCTGGCAAATGGCGTCCTTGCGCTTTCTTTTCCAAAAAATTATCTTCTGCAGAGAAGAATTATGATATTGGAAATAGGGAACTGTTGGCGATTAAACTGGCGCTTGAAGAGTGGCGTCACTTCTTAGAGGGAGCAGTCCACCCCGTCACGGTGATTACGGATCACAAGAACCTTCTGTACCTAGAATCGGCTAAACGTCTCACCCCTAGACAAGCTAGGTGGTCGCTATTCTTTACCAGATTTAACTTTGTAATCACCTATCGTCCTGGGGCAAAAAATACCAAGGCAGACGCATTATCTCGTAGTTTCCCTGGAGGGGGTAATGTTTGTGATCCGGTACCTATTTTACAAAGAGGAGTGGTTGTCTCTGCTGTACACTCTGTTCTAGAGGGAAAGGTGTTAGAGGCTCAGGGGGACGCCCCGGCCTCTTGCCCCTCAGAGAAATTGTTTGTACCGTTAAACCTGCGTCTTGAATTATTAAAAGAACATCATAATTCGGCACTTGCTGGACACCCGGGTAGTAAAGCAACCTTGGAGCTTTTATCTCGTCGTTTTTGGTGGCCAAGGTTGCGTCAGGATGTAATGGATTTCGTGTCTACTTGTTCTACTTGTGCACGCGCGAAAGTCTCTCATACACGTCCAGCAGGGTCTTTATTGCCACTTTTCATTCCCAATAGGCCATGGACACATCTGTCTATGGATTTCATCACTGACTTACCGTTGTCGGCGGGTAAAACAGTTATCTTGGTAGTAGTAGACAGGTTTAGCAAAATGGTACACTTTATTGCGTTACCCGCACTTCCTAATGCTAAAACTCTTGCTCAGGTGTTTATCAGTGAAATCGTGAAGCTTCACGGGGTCCCTTCCGATGTGGTTTCGGATCGGGGAACCCAGTTTATTTCTAAGTTTTGGAAAGCTTTTTGTTCCCGTTTGGGGGTTCACTTGTCCTTTTCCTCAGCTTTCCATCCTCAGTCGAATGGACAGACTGAGCGTACCAACCAAAACCTAGAAACATATTTAAGGTGTTTTGTGTCTGAAAACCAAGAGTTGTGGTCATCATACTTACCGTTAGCTGAGTTTGCCATAAATAATCATTATCAGGAGTCCACCGGCAAGTCACCATTCCTTGGTGCATACGGTTTTCATCCCCAATTTTGTACTTTCAAAGAGGGGGGTCTTCTGGGGTTCCCGAAGAGGAAAGGTTTTCTTGATCTCTTTCATCGGTATGGCAGAAGGTGCAAGTTAACTTGAAAAAGATGAGTGGTAAATATAAATGCATGGCCGATAAGAAACGGTCGCCAGGTCCGGACCTAGGAGTGAATGACTATGTGTGGTTGTCTACTAGGAATATTAAGTTGAAGGTTCCTTCTTGGAAACTGGGTCCTAGGTTCATTGGTCCCTATAAAATAGTAACCGTCATTAACCCTGTGGCTTTTCGCCTGGAGCTACCTCAGACTTTTAAGATCCATAACGTCTTCCATAAATCGTTACTCAAGAAGTATGTTCCACCTCTAGAACCATCGCCGCTGCCACCTCCTCCTGTTATTGTGGATGGTAATCTGGAGTTTCAAATAGCCAGAATTGTTGATTCTCGTCGGGTCCGCCGCTCTCTTCAGTATCTTGTGCATTGGAGGGGTTACGGTCCCGAGGAAAGAATGTGGGTTCCAGCGTCAGAGGTAAACGCCAACAGGTTAATTCAGACTTTCCATGCCTCTCATCCGGAGAGACCTGGTCCTGAGTGTCCGGAGGCCCCTCGTGAAAGGGGGGGTACTGTCACGAGGGTATCAAGAGCCACGTCTGACTCCGTTATACCCGGGGTCAGGAAGTCGCAGCGGGTGGCTGCGCGCTCTATAGCTAAAGATCATGGTGTTTCTTAGTTATTGTTTTCTGTGTTTGCCTTGCTATCCTTTTTGTCTCTCTCAGGGATCCGTAGCTTCTCCTCCTCAGCTGTTTCGTGTCTGCCACTCCCTACCTCCTTATATTCTCCCCTCACACTTCTCTAGTTGCCAGTTATAGAGCTTCCTGCCTGGACATCTATACTGACCCACTGGAGTGGTTAATCCTGGTTGTTGTTCCTGTGTGCTACCCTCCGGATCCCTGTTGGGCTTATTGTTGTCTCCTGTTGTCACCCACCTGGGATTATATGTTGAGTCTGTGTTGTCTGTCCTTCCCTTGGTGTTTTCCCTTAGAGCTAGTGGTGCGGACTAGTGTTCCCATCGCCCTGTTCACTACCTAGGGCTCAGCTCAGGGAAAGCCAGGGCTTTAGGCACGTGATCGGCGTACGGGTGAGGAACCCGTCTAGGGACGTCAGGGCAGCCAGGTGCCAGCCGCCAGGTGAGTCAGGGGTCACCATATTCCCTCTCACTTGGGCAGGGCCTTCCTTGTTCCCTCCCTCTGTGTCACGTATGTGATAGCCACGCCGACCGTGATACCAGGGCAGCTGCCCCTTTTGCCCCCCATTAAAGACGGCCCTGCTTAGATCGTGGGCCAAAGGGAACTTTTGCAGATAATGTTGGATGCAGAGGTGCAGCGTACTCAAGTTGTGTTTAGAAGTGTTTCTGGGTGATGTAGTGCAATAGACACTAACCTGGTACGGCTGACTCTCTGCAAGGGCAGGTGATGATAGAAAGTTCGTGACGCCAGTGCCAATTAAACGGTGGCACACCGTTTGCGGATAGCAGGAATAAATGAGGAACCACGTGATGTTAAATCAGAACTCCAACTTTAGTAGTTTTCATATAGAGACATTTACGGAAGCGCAGTTCCTTTGCATACAGTTGATTTCTCAATATGGTCGATGCAGGCAATACAGATTTGAGCAAGGTGAATTCAGAGTGTGAAACACAGGACTTGCAGTACAGGAGCTTGCACTCTATTTCTGACTGATCCTGGGACATAGAAAATCTTCTCCAAGGCCCAATACCTTAACTCTGGCGTATATCCTTGGTTTTCTCTTTATAAAGTACCTCCTCTGTTATCTTGAGTACCTCTTGCTTTTCTGCGCTTTGCCTCTGGCCCTCTCAACTTCCTCAGACTCTAGAAACTTCTGAACTGTGGTCTTCCTGCTTCTGCATATATATATTCAGGAGGGGAACCTTCTCCTTGGATTTGGAACCCGGTTACAGGGACTGCAACACCCTCTCCTGGTCCGCAGGCTTCAGGCCTGGACTTGTCTCTGACATAGTCTAAGCTCCAGCTTCAGACTACAGGCTGCAGCTTTAGACAGGCATTTAGACTAGACTCTTTAGACTCAACTTCTGACTTCAGACTGAACTCACTTTCCCTGACTGGGCCTTATATAAACTAGGGCTCTCTAGCTCCCTCTAGTGACTAGAAGCTGGAATGACACCCCTAGCAGGCCTGTACTTGCAAGTTTCATAGTAACAGGGAAATACATGCATTACATTACATGACATTTTATAAAACTGACATATACCAACTACAGTAAGGGGGGACGACAGCACACCAAGTGACCTTTGGTAGTGACGGGTATTACAGTCCCCGTACACTACAGAATATTTTCCTACTGTACTATTAAGGATACAGTGTCATGTATATCAGTGTTCCTCAACTCTAGTTCTCAGGGCCCACCTGCCGGTCATGTTTTCAGGATTTCCTTAGTAATGAGCAGGTGATTTAATTAGTGTCCATACTACAGGACTTACTAGAGGTATTCATTCTGTGAGATCTTCTGAAATCATGACCAGCAGGTGAGCCCTGAGGACCTGGCCCTGAGTTGAGGAACACTGATGTAGACAACATTTTCGCTCTACATGAAATAAATAAGCCAATGCTTAAAGGGTAGCTCCATTGAAAAATATTGCAATTTTAAAATCGAATTCTCCCATTATTTGGGTTAACATACAGTAATTTCATTTGTTGGAGAATATATGTTACTATTGTATTGGTAAGTATGTTCACTATATGTTCAGAATATCTGATATTCCTCAGCAACATCTGGAGGCAGGGTGACAAATTGTGCAGTGACTATTACCATGGTTACCACGGTTGCTAAGGAGTGTTAGACATTTATAAGATGACTGCAAATGGTAGTAACAGATGTGTGCTTATCTTTTAAGCTGTTCAGGTAGAACACTTCTGTCAACAGACTGACGTGCTGAGGTTCTCATGTTAATTTATGCTGTGTGTTTTAGCCTTTGCAATGCAAAAGTCTAAAGCATAGACAGTCCTGCTGTTTCCCGCAGTAGTGCCACCACCAAAACTAGCCCACTTTGGTTGTTTTTTTTTTGTTTGTTTTTTGCAGTGGCTCAATTCAGTCCAATTCACTGTGCGAAATATCTGCAATGGACCCACCACATGTGGCTGTACCTTTAGGCCTCATTCACAAGTCACAATGCACTGGCAAGATCCGTGCAGTGGCCGGGACGGATCGAAAGCCATTAGTGGGATCATAATAAGGATAGGTCATCAGTATAAAAAATCTGAAAACTCCTTTAAGTAACATTGTAAATATTCTTCATTATACATCAGTTCAGTCTCCATTCTGCTTTGGAGACGGACACCAAAACGATGCTTGCAGCGTTTTGGTGTCCGTCTGATGAAATTGAGCCAAACGGATCCGTCCTGGCACACAATGTAAGTCAATGGGGACGGATCCGTTTTCACTGACACAATCTGGCACAATAGAAAACGGATCCGTCCTCCATTGACTTTCAATAGTGTTCAAGACGGATCCGTCTTGGCTATGTTAAAGATAATACAAACGGATCCGTTCTGAACGGATGCAGACGGTCGTATAATTTGAACGGATCCGTCCGTGACGGATCCGCACAAAACGCGAGTGTGAAAGTAGCCTAAGGGCTCGAACTTGCTTTGCATCCCAGATAAAATTGTCAGATTGTTGCAAAACTCAGCGTGCAGTTATGTATCAGGCAGATACGTAAAAAGTTATAGGTGTGGTCTGATTAGACACTGGGTCTTGCCACAAGGGGGCATAAAAGTGCTTCCAGATTGTAACACTTCCTTGGACTGCCCAGTTGCCAGATTTATCACCAATTGATCATTTATAGGACCAGCTGGGACGTCAGCTTCGGGAACCTACGAGTGTGCAGGATCTACAGGCCCTGCTACGACATCTGTGGGCAAATGTGTCACAGGATATTGTACAGAACTTGTATGCCCAAGGCCCAAACATTTCTCATCTTGTGTCCAGGCTAATGGTGGCCCACCAGGGTACTAGAGCCTCCTTTCAATTGTACAGTTTCACCCAATAAACTTCTCCTTTCGCTCTAATATTATAATCACTTACACCTATTATCTTTACATTCGCATACAGAAAGTCTCATTTCCTTCCAACAACTCCTTCTTGTTGAGTTATATATATATCATTTTTTTTGTTAAAGAGTGTTCTTCTATTAACCCCTTCCTGACATCCGCCGTACATATATGGCAGATGTGGCAGATGTCTGGTCTTTAAAGAGAGCAGGCACCCACAGCTAATCACCGAGATCGGCAGTAATGCCAACTGTGCACATATAACACCTCAGAGGCCATGATCAAATGTGACCATGTCTGAGAGGGCTAAAACCCAGAAGTGCACGCTTCCGGGTCAGGCACGCTTTCCCCTGGCGGAGATTGGGGAAAGCTCCCTGTTCTAATAAAGAGCCAGAGCCTATACTAGGCTTCCAGACTCATTATTAGTATATCCCAGTTCAGGCCAGTAGGTGGCAGCACTGAATTGGTGTATTGCAATCTCTGTACAGAATAATGTAGCAAATTCCATTATTCTGTACAAGTTGCAATCTGATGATTGCAAGTTGTGGTCTACTTAGGTACCTAACAAAAAGTTTTGAAAAATATATAAAAAAAAAAAAAAAATTCAAATTACCCCCTTATGCCAAAATAAATAAACAATAAAAAAAAAAAAAAACATCATGGGCATCACCGTGTGCGGAAACGCCTGTACTATTAAAATGGCATAATGGCATAACAGAAAAAAAACAAAAACGGTTGATTCATTTTTTCATCATTTATCTCCCCAAAAAATTGAATAAAAAGTGATCAAAAAGTCTTAAACACCCCAAAATGGAATTATCAAAAACTACAGATTGTCATTCAAAAAAATGAGCTCCCATACATCTCCGTAGACATAAAAAAAATAGTTATGTTCGGGTGCTCGGGTCGAACACCTCGGGATACTCGGGTGCTCTACTGAGCACCCGAGCACAATGAAAGTCAATGGGAGAACCCGAGCATTAACCAACTCCCGTCCGCCCGTTGATTATAAGGCCCTTTCACACAGGAGAGTATTCCGCGCGGATGCGATGCGTGAGTTGAACGCATTGCACCCGCACTGAATCCTGACCCATTCATTTCTATGGGGCTGTGCACACTAGCAGTGATTTTCACGCATCACTTGTGCGTTGCGGGAAAATCGCAGCATGCTCCTCTTTGTGCGTTTTTTCACGTAACGCAGGCCCCATAGAAATGAATTGGGTTGCGTGAAAATCGCAAGCATCCGCAAGCAAGTGCGGATGCAGTGCGATTTTCACGCACGGTTGCTAGGAGACGATCGGGATGGGGACCCGATCATTATTATTTTCCCTTATAACATGGTTATAAGGGAAAATAATAGCATTCTGAATACAGAATGCATAGTAAAATAGCGCTGGAGGGGTTAAAAATAAATAAATAATAATTTAACTCACCTTAATCCACTTGCTCGCGCAGCCGGCATCTCTTCTGTCTTCATCTTAGCTGTGTGCAGGAAAAGGACCTGTGGTGAAGTTAAATGTCCCCCAGAGTTCTAGTATGACCTTATAGGGGACATAAGTGTAAAATAAAAAAAATTAAAATAAAGTGTTAAAATAAAAAAAAATTAAAAAAGGTTTCACATGTAAAAAAAAAAAATCCCCAAATAAGGAATTAATCAAAAATTTAAAAAATTTTAAAAAAGAAATAAAATATACATATTTGGTATTGCCGCATCCGTGACGGTCGGCTCTATTAATATATCACATGATCCACCCAGTCCGATAAACACCATAAAAAATTTAAAATAAAAACTGTATAAAAAAAGCAATTTTTGTCACCTTACATCACAAAAAGTGCAACACCAAGTGATCAAAAAGGCGTATGTCCCACAAAATGGTACCAATAAAACAGTCACCTCATCCCGCTAAAAATGAGACCCTAAATAAGAAAATCATTTAAAAAGTTTAAAACTATAGCTCTCAAAACATAATTTCAAAAATGCTATTATTGTGTAAAACGTAAATAAATAAGAAAAAGTATACATATTAAGTATCTCCACGTTCCGTAATGATCTGCTCTATAAAAATGTCACATGACCTAACCCTTCAGGTGAACGCTGTAAAAAAAAAAAAAAAATTTATTGTGCTAAAAGAACCATTTTTTTGGTCACCTTGCCCCATAAAGTGTTATAATGAATGATCAAAAAATCATATGTACCCAAAAATGGTACAAATAAAACTTGCACCTTATCCCCTAGTTTCCAAAATGGGGTAACTTTTTAGGAGTTTCTACTGTAAGTAAATTATGAGTTTTGTTTGGCTGTTAACCCTCAATGATAAAGAAACAAATAGATTAAAATGGAAAATCTGCCAAAAAAGTGAAATGGTGTTTTGAATTCCGTTTGTGAGATCCGTTTCAGGGATCTCACAAACGGGTCAAAACGGATCAGTTCAGCCCCAATGCATTCTGAATGGATAAGGATCCGTTCCAAATGCATCAGTTTGGCTACTGTTCCGCCTCCATTCTGCTCTGGATGCGGACACCAAAACGTTGCTTGCAGCGTTTTGGTGTCTGCCTGGCGATGCGGAGCCAAACGGATCAATCCTGACTTACAATGTAAGTCAATAGGGGTGGATCCGTTTTCACTGACACAATATGGTGCAATTGAAAATGGATCCGTCCCCCATTGACTTTCAATGTAAGTCAGGATGGATCTGTTTTGATTTAGACTTTTTTTTGACAGATCTATGCAAACGGATCCGTTCTGAACGGATACAAGTGTTTGCATTATAGGTGCGGATCCGTCTGTGCAGATACCAGACGGATCCGCACCTAACGCAGGTGTGAATGTAGCCTTAGGCTACTTTCACACTAGTGGCGGGACGGATTCGACAGGCTGTTTACCCTGTCGGATCCGTCCTGCCGCAATTTCGCCGCGCCGCCGCTCCATTCCCATTGACTATAATGGGGACGGGGGCGGAGCTCCGGCGCAGCACGGCAGTGCACGGCGAAAGGCCGCCGGACTAAAAGTACTGCAGGACTTCCGGTTCCGGAGCCAGCATGGGCGGCAGCGTGTAGCAGGAGCTCCGTACCTGAAGCAACTTACACGCAGCTCCCTTCAACTTCCCAGCTGCAGGATTAAGAGTGTAGCTGGACACACGCACTCTGACTCCAGACCTTCGGTTTATGGACCGATTCCTGATTCCTATGGGGAGCAAAGCGAAAAAGAACTTGGCGAAAGCTGATAAGCACACCGTGGACCCTAAGATGGCGGCCCCACCAGAGGAAGGCGAGGGGGCGCATTCCCCAGAACAGCTACCGGAAACATAGAAACATAGAATGTGTCGGCAGATAAGAACCATTTGGCCCATCTAGTCTGCCCAATATATCTGAATCCTATGAATAGTCCCTGGCCCTATCTTATATGAAGGATGGCCTTATGCCTATCCCATGCATGCTTAAACTCCTTCACTGTATTTGCAGCTACCACTTCTGCAGGAAGGCTATTCCATGCATCCACTACTCTCTCAGTAAAGTAATACTTCCTTATATTACTTTTAAACCTTTGCCCCTCTAATTTAAAACTGTGTCCTCTTGTGGTAGTTTTTCTTCTTTTAAATATGCTCTCCTCCTTTACCGAGTTGATTCCCTTTATGTATTTAAAAGTTTCTATCATATCCCCTCTGTCTCTTCTTTCTTCCAAGCTATACATGTTAAGGTCCTTTAACCTTTCCTGGTAAGTTTTATCCTGCAATCCATGTACTAGTTTAGTAGCTCTTCTCTGAACTCTCTCTAGAGTATCTATATCCTTCTGGAGATATGGCCTCCAGTACTGCGCACAATACTCCAAGTCAGGTCTCACCAGTGTTCTGTACAGCGGCATAAGCACTTCACTCTTTCTACTGCTTATACCTCTCCCTATACATCCAAGCATTCTGCTGGCATTTCGTGCTGCTCTATTACATTGTCTTCCCACCTTTAAGTCTTCTGAAATAATTACTCCTAAATCCCTTTCCTCAGATACTGAGGTCAGGACTGTGTCAAATATTCTATATTCTGCCCTTGGGTTTTTACGCCCCAGGTGCATTATCTTGCACTTATCCACATTAAATTTCAGTTGCCAGAGTTCTGACCATTCTTCTAGTTTTCCTAAATCCTTTTCCATTTGGCGTTTCCCTCCAGGAACATCAACCCTGTTACATATCTTTGTGTCATCAGCAAAAAGACAAACCTTACCATCGAGGCCTTTTGCAATATCACTTATGAAGATATTAAACAAAATTGGTCCCAGTACAGATCCCTGTGGAACCCCACTGGTAACATGACCTTGTTTTGAATGTTCTCCATTGACTACAACCCTCTGCTGTCTGTCACTCAGCCACTGCCTAATCCACTCAACAATATGGGAGTCCATGCTCAATGACTGCAGTTTATTGATAAACTGCAGTGACCTTTTACAAGACGCTAACAAGCCGTCCATCGACTGCAAACACCTAGCACTGGAGGTAGCCACACGCATAATACCTGACCTCCAGGAGGCCCTCTCCTCCACCGTGGCCCAGTCCCTTGGGACTCTACAAGCTGAGATCAAACAGCACTCAGCCCGCCTGGAGGAGTTGGAAACAAGACTAGAGGCGGTGGAAACAGACAACGCAGTGATTAAAAATCCCCTGTCCCAGGCGGTCGATGAAAACGTCAGACTATGGGCGAAGATTGACGATCTGGAAAATCGCTCTAGAAGGAGCAACCTGCGCATAGTGGGGGTGCTGGATCATATCTCTGCAAGGGAACTTATTAACATCTGTGAACTTGAACTTCCCAGGGCCCTAGGACTTTTATCCTGCTGCAAAGTGGAAAGAGCACACAGAGAGGGCAGGGAGATCCCCCGGAGCCATCCAGCAGGTCAGTTAAATCGCAGGCTCGCCCAGACCGCAATACAAGACCCAGGCAGGTCATAGTCAAGTATCTTGACTACTCTGATAAAGCCGCGCTGCTGAGAGCATACAAGCAGAAAGGAAATGGGGTGTCGCTAAGAGGGCAGCGCATCTTAATATTTGGGGACTTTTCGGCCGAGGTCACGAAAAGAAGATTATTTACCCCGATCTGCACAGCACTCCATAGGAAACAAATTTGTTTCGCACTACTGTACCCGGCAGTTCTCCGGGTAATGCTACCTGATGGCTCAACGGCTACTTTTGAAAATCCGGAAGAGGCGAGATTACACCTCAGAGACTCTGTCAGATCGACAACTTCTACCTGCCTTGGAATATCTGGAGGGTCCCGTGTCTCCCAAACCGCATAGACCACCTAGGAGAGCGGCACCAAGAGAGGAGCCATTTTCCTCCCGCCATAATGAACCCCCGGCTAGTATAAATGGGGTCAACCAAGACTGGGGACATGCTGAGGACTGAATCTTTACAGGCAAATCCTCCGCTGTGTTATAAGAGGACGTGGTCCACAATGTCCCTGAATATTTAAGCGGACACCCAGCATACCCTAAAACTCCCAAGTCGCCAGCAGCGGGAACCATCTTTGTTTACACCTACATGGAACCACTTGTGAACTGTAAGTGACCTGACCCGATTCAAGGCATGATACGCATTTACATTCCCAGCCTGAACTTCTGATCGGGGTTTCATTCGCACTGACACCGACTGGAACTTTGCATACCGATGGTGACTCCCCAGGGAAGACCGTGTAATAGTACCACGTTGGTAAATTATAGCTTCCAGTTAAATGTATGGGGGAGGATAATCAATAGTTCTAACTATATTCATAATATACTCAGGCGGAAGGTGGGAGGGATAGGGAAACGCAACTGGATCTCATGTTATACCGATCCAGGGTTCTATGGGTCGCTACCGCAGGGCCTTTTCGATATCAGCTTGAACCTAGTATAGTAATGTGATATAATTGCTTCTAGGTAAATATGTTTTAATGTATTCAGATTTCACATGAACTGCAATGCTGGAAAAAAGTCAGAATATGTGAGATAATGTTTTATTTCTTTACTGTATTGGATGGGTCCATCTTAGACAGTTTGTTCATGTTAATGGTTAGGGATATAATTTGGGGTTGGGGGGGAAAGAGTAAGGGGGGTGTCCACTTCAGGTCCACTGGTATATACAACGAATGCAATGATTTAATTCGCAATGGCTAGTGCACTGAAAATAGTATCCTGGAACATAAAAGGGTTGAGGTCCCCGGGTAAGCGCATTATGATCTTGAGGCACCTTAAAAGGTTAAGAGTGGATATAGCATTATTGCAGGAGACGCATCTGTCAGCTCAGGATTTCTGCCGCATGAAAAAGCTGTGGGTAGGGGAGGTTTTCGGGTCGGAGGCTATAGGGAAAAAAGCTGGAGTCCTCACTATATTAAAAAGTGGTCTTCCGTATAAGGTACTAACGCATGATCATGATGATAGAGGGCGAATATCACACCTCCATCTTACATCAATGAAGGGGGATCTGAGCATATATAATGTGTATGGGCCGAATGAAGCGGACGCAGTTTTTTTTTATGCCTTGAGACAACGTATATCTAAGGATCCTGTGGCGTTACGAATGGTGGGAGGAGATATGAACACAGTGGTTAATCAAGTTGAGGATAGAAGAAGGGATTTAATCTCATCAGGCAAGAGAGGAGGGGAGGACTTAAACTTAACGCGACTTCTAACTGATGCAAATCTTGTAGACATCTGGCGCCTGGTTCATCCAGAGGAGGGGAGTTCACCTTCTTTTCTGCCTCTCATAAATCTTGGTCCCGTATTGATTATATTTTAGCCGACAGGAACTCCTTGGGGCGTTTCACAGAACCCAAAATTTAAGACATGGTGATTTCTGATCATGCCCCAGTCTCGATATTATACCAGGATGGAATCCCTAGGGGATCAGACTTCTTGTGGAGATTTCCGGCTTGCTTGGTGAAAGATGAAAATTTCTGTAACATGCTCCATGGCTGGTGGCTGGAATATAAACAAGATAATGAGGGTACCACGGACCCCCAATTGCTATGGGATGCTGGGAAGGCTGTTATCAGGGGAAGAGTCATGGCATATATGTATAAAAAAAAAGCGCACCATTAAAACAACTGAGTGATGAGCTGAGGTTATCGTACTCAGTGTACCAAAGTAATCCCAACACTATTTCTCTGCAAAAGTGGCGACAAGCCAAACAGACATATGATGCTTGGCTTCTCCAATGGGAACAGCTAACCCAATCTAAATGGGAGGCCCACTTATTTAAGTATGGAAATAAAGCTGGTAAACTCCTGGCTAGACTAGCGGCGGGGCAGAAGGGGCAGACCCACATCCACAGCCTCTTGGATAAAACGGGCAAACTATGTTCGCATCCTAAGGAAATCAACGGGATTCTGCGAGATTTTTATACCAAATTATATGACACTTCAGGTTGTCAGATTAGAGGGGTCCAGGATTGGTTAGGAGAAATCAGGCTTCCAAAAATATCAGAAGCAGATAGGTTCATGCTTAATTCCCCAATAACTACTGAGGAAGTTTTGCGAACGGTTAAATCTCTTACTATGGGGAAGGCACCGGGCCCAGATGGGTTCACAGGGGAGTTTTATCGCATATTAACACCAGACATAGCCCCCACGCTCTCGAACATATTCACTAGCTATATGCAGGGAAAGACTATTCCTACATACACGAACACTGCACATATCAAAGTCCTACCAAAGCCAGGCAAGGATCCCACCTTAGCTTCCTCATACCGTCCAATTTCGCTCATTAATGTAGACCTGAAAATAGCATCTAAAATTCTGGCAGATAGGTTAGCATCTATTCTACCTAAACTAATTTCCCCCAGCCAGGTGGTGTTTGTTCAAGGCAGGCCAGGGGTCACTAATATTCGCAAGGTATTGGGGGTTCTGGACGAGATAAAGCAGCATCCGAGAGCACATCCATCCCCAGCAATTGTGGCAATTGATGCTGAGAAAGCATTTGACAATGTGGACTGGGGATGGATGGGCAATGGATGGAATGCATGGGAATAATTGGCCCATTTCGACAGTACTTGACAGCCCTTTATACTAACCCACATGCTAGAATCCACACTCCTGGATTTGTTTCCCCTTCCTTTGCGCTGCACAAAGGAACTAGACAAGGGTGCTCACTATCCCCCCTATTGTTCAATCTTGCCATTGAACCTCTTTCCCGAAAACTAGCTCATGCCAATGATATAGAGGGTATCAAGATTGGCAATGTTAGCATAAAGCATGCCCTTTTTGCAGGCGATCTTTTATTGTTTTTAGAGAACCCCAGGAGAGACCTGAAGCAAGTCTTTCAGCTTTTGGAAGATTTTGGAAAAGTCTCGGGTTACAAGGCCAATTCCACTAAGTCTGAGCTCCTCTTCATACATAACTGAAATAAAGACACTACAACCCTCCCATTGGACACTCCCAAACATAGACACTACATCAATAAAATACTTGGGAATACATATAGGAAGGCTCCCGGAATCCTTGTATCTGTTGAACTATCCCCCACTCTTTAAAACTATACTGGCAGACCTAGATAGATGGAAAAATCTCCCACTGTCCTTGGGGGGGAGATGTCAGCTATTAAAAATGATTAGCATCCCAAAGATACTGTACCATATGCAGAGTATCCCTCTCTTACTCAAACACTTAGATATGGCCAAACTGGAGTCAGCATTCCGATCCTTCCTATGGTCTGGGAAGAAGTCCAGAATAGCTTTACGTAAGCTTCAACTACCTAAGCAAAAGGGTGAGCTATCGCTTCCTCATCTCTGACTTTACAACCTAGCCGGGCTGATGAGACACTGCATTGATTGGATATTTGACACCAGCTTCTACTCCAACTATAAGTTGGAATCTCAATTGGTTAGGCCCTGGTCTTTGGGAGCGCTACTTCACACTAGGTTGGCTGACATCCCCCCGCTGATCAAGGGCAGTCTCACAGTTCGGGATACCCTAGCTGCTTGGAAAGAGGTATGTAAAACCCTTAAAATGCCCTTCTTGCTCACCAAGCTCATGCCTATTTGGAGGCATCCAGAGTTTGTGGCTGGACTCGAATCCCAACATTTTGGGGTCTGGAGAGAAAAAGGGGTAGAAAGAGTGCGGGATATTTGGAATGGCCAGGAGGGGCGCCTTTACTCCTTTTTGGAAATCAAGGCTAAATACCTACTCACACGCTCCCAGCATTTATTTTCATATTTGCAACTTAAAAGTTTTCTCAATCGCAGAATCCAGACTCCTGCGGCAATAATGATCCCTAATGCCTTAGACAGGTTGTTAGGTCAAGGCAAAGTTAAAAAATCCCTTTCAGACCTTTATAGGGAAATCAAACAAAAACCATTAGCAGACACTGTATTCGAGCACTGGAAAAAAGACTTCCCTCTCATAACATCGGATAATACAATTATCCCAGGATTGGAAAAGGTTAGGAAAATAACTTGGAATGAAGGATGGAGGGAAACACACTTTAGGATATTACATAAGGCCAAATATGCCGGGACAGCCCCGGACCAATTTAGGATAGTTGCATGCCCGAAATGTCACCTTAAAGGGACGGATATGCTACATGGGCTCTGGTCTTGTCCAGAATCCACTTGATTTTGGAAGATGGTGAAACGCCATATCAAAGCACATCTGAAAATAACAATTCCAATTATACCAGAACTTATCATTTTCCATACATTTTCGGAACACAAGCACATTACGCCAGTAGTACATATAGCTATTATGGCAGCCAAACGTTGCCTTCTGAGGAATTGGTTACACTCTCAGGTTCCAACAGCCTCTGAGGTATTCATACAAATAAAGAGGTGCTTTGATATGGAGAGATTAGAAGTGGAACAAGCCAGAGGGTTATTGATCAAGCCGTTCTTTAAAAAATGGGAGACATTCATGTCTACGGTATATTCAGACCTGGAATTAAAAATAATCATGAAACCCTTTTTGGGTTCCGAATGGTACCTAAAATATAAGGCAGCAGGCTTCTTGGGAAGGTTATTGGTAGATTAGTTTAGGATTCTTACCTGTGATTGAGGATGGACACCTTACTGATCTTGGGAGGGGGAGGGGTAAAATTATGAAAATGCTGTGACTTTTGTGAAGTAACAGAAGGTCTACAGAATTCATGTGTTAGACTCGCTAGTATTGTTTTTGTACATGTCTTATGCAATCCTGTATTTAATTGTCATTGATAAAAGCATTATGTGTGTACACATCTCATATACGTGACTGTGTAATACTGCACATGGATATTCCTTAAAAAAAAAAAAATATAAAAAAAAAAAAAAAAGTACTGCATGTCCGACTTTTCAGTCCGGCAGCCTCTCACCGTGAGCTGCTGTGCTGTGCCGGAGCTCCGCTCCCGTCCCTATTATAGTCAATGGGGACAGAGCGGCGGTCCGGCGGCATGGCGAAATAGCGGCAGGACGGATCCGACAGGGTGAACAGCCTGTCGGATCCGTCCTGTCGCTAGTGTGAAAGTATCCTAAAGGCTTAACGAAGTTTTTAAAATCAGTTTTAAGTAACTTGAGGGGCGTAGTTTCTACAATGGGGTCATTTATGGGGGTATCCACTATGTAAACCCCACAAAGTGACTTCAGACCTGAACTGGTCCTTAAAAAGTGGGTTTTGGCAATTTTCTTAAAAATTTTAAGAATTGCTTCTAAAATTCTAAGCCTTCTAACTAGTGATGGACAAACATCTGCCGGGACGGTTCGCGGACGCGATTGCGCGAACACGATCAAATGTTTGCGAACCGCAAGTTTGCGGCGGGTCTCATTCATTTTTTAATGGCAGGCGAACCTGAAAAACCTTCAGCTCATATTTGCAGCCAAGAAATAATTACTAGAAGTGCACAAATAGTCCCACAACATGGACAGTGACATACCAGATGTATTATTTGAATTTGCGATCTCCATTCATAATTTTTATAAATGCAAAATATCGGCAATATAATTTTCTCGTACGCTCATGTGCAAATGCACTATACAGTACCCAAATGTACTATAAAGAAAGTATATTGGTATTTAACACCCTGCTTCAATCAGTTTTTTGGGGGGCGACTGGTATATCACACCAGTAGAAATTATTTGTTCCAATAACGCTTGTCCCTCTGTATAGCTGCAGTATCGCAGCAGAACCGCACACAACTGCCGCACAATACAAATGCACTATAATATAGTTTCTAACATAGAAAGTATATTATAACATTGTACAAGGAAGGCAATCCATTACAATATACATAAAGATAAAACGTAACCTTTAATAATGTTACTATGAGGGTCCATTCACACGTCCGTAAGTGTTTTGCTGATTCGCAAAACACTTGGAAGAAAGACGAGACAGAGGGAATATGATAGAAACTTTTAAATACATAAAGGGAATCAACAAGGTAAAAGAGGAGAGAATATTTAAAATAAGAAAAACTGCTACAAGAGGACATAGTTTTAAATTAGAGGGGCAAAGGTTTAAAAGTAATATCAGGTCAAGTATTACTTTACTGAGAGAGTAGTGGATGCATGGAATAGCCTTCCTGCAGAAGTGGTAGCTGCAAATACAGTGAAGGAGTTTAAGCATGCATGGGATAGGCATAAGGCCATCCTTCATATAAGATAGGGCCAAGGGCTATCCATAGTATTTAGTATATTGGGCAGACTAGATGGGCCAAATGGTTCTTATCTGCCGACACATTCTATGACACCGGCAATGTGCATTCCGCAATTTGCGGTCCGCACATCACTGGCACTATAATAGAAAATGCTTAATCTTGTCTGCAATTGTGGACAAGAATAGGACATGTTCTATTTTTTTGCAGAAAAGGAAGCATGGATGCGGAAGTGCGGATCCGCAAATGCGGATGCGGACAGCACATTCCGGCCCCATTGAAAATGAATGGGTCTGCACCCGTTCCGCAAAATTGCGGAACGGATGCGGACCCATTTTGCGGACGTGTGAATGGAAAAGATATCCCTCAAAATGAAAATAAATTAAATTATAAAAGTTAAGCAAAAAGCATAGATGTGGTAGGCAATAACAAGTGCTCGGCGGCACTAAATCAGGTGCTCGGCGGCACCAAATCAGAAACCATATGTCCTACCACAATCCGGGGGGTTCCAGTGCACATCCATGAATCCCGGAGGCAAAAAACATCTATCCCTGGGCTAGATGATGATGTGGTATTAAAGGACAGGATGGGCAAAGAACTGTCCCTGATATTGCCCTACAGGGGGTGCTATTCTGGCCGTGATAGCCTAACCACAGATTACCCGCCCTGATAAGAGCGACACCGTCCGGAACCTTACCCTATATAAAAATGGCCCTAGTAAGCCCCTAGGCCCCTGACTTCCAGGTGATCACTATATAGATCTATGTGTTTTTGACCCATTATAAAAGTATAAGTATATCGCACCCCTCTGTGTATCACACCTATTGATAGCACACCTATACCAGTCCTTAAAAGGACTTTTGTGGCCCTATTAGTTAGCGTTTGGTGTCCCTAACAGCCTGTCCCTGGTCCACACAGCAACCTCTCCCTACACTGGCAAAACACTGAATGTAAAATGGCGGCCAGATCAGGTTTATTTTAAGGTAGGGGGTATGTCCATGTGCTGAAACGTCTCAATTGGCTGTCCTGTACCACCTGATGGATGTGTCATGGGTCAAAGTTATTCACAATGTAAAAGAATATGGCTGGCGCGAATATCTCCATATGTTCGCATGTTAACGACCGCCAGGTGAACCGCAAGGCCATCTCTACTTCTAACATCCTAAAAAAATAAAATTACATTTACAAAATGATGCCAACATAAAGTAGACATGTGGAATGTTAAGTAATAAATATTTTATGAGGTATCACTTTGTTTTAAAAGCAGAGAAATTGACATTTTGAAAATTGCAAATGTTTCAAAATTTTTGGTAAATTTTGGATTTTATCATAAATAAAGGTGAAATATATTGACTCAAATTTATGACTATCATGAAGTACAATGTGTCACGAGAAAACAATCTCTGAATGGCTTGGATAAGTAAAAGCATTCCAAAGCTATTACCACATAAAGTGACATGTCAGATTTGGAAAATTAGGCCTGGTCAGGAAGGGGGCAATTTGCCCGGATGTGAAGTGATTAAACCAGGCACTCCCTTCTCTGAAGAGGGGAGGGTGTCTGGTTCATAAGAAAAGGTCAGAAATTTATGGAAACACCACCGAAATGGTTCGGGAACAGCATGGGGAGGATGTCTGGATGCATCTTGGACTCCCAGTTCACTGCTGGGAACGATGTTGTTCGAGTACTACGCCACTTTTACAGACTGACAATAATACACACAAAACCGAAGATAAAATCGGTTTTAGAGGAAAAATTGTTGGGAAACATTCTTTCCTGTATATTTACTTGTATATAAAGTACAAATGCTGCCAAAAATTACTCAGATACAACCTGTATATCACATAAAGGAGTGCCTCATTCACATTGTGGTACAATTGTTCAGGTAGTGGGACTCCTACAATCATAAAGCCTATGCACTAAGTTAAAGGGCTTCCAAAAATTATAAGGACCGGCACTCCAATACACCCTTTATTACACATAAAGAATAGCATCATACACCATTGAAAAATTATGATTGATGGCCTGCTGGTGACCCTCAAAAACATTTGGAGCAAGGGCCTGCTGGTGACCCTCTAAAACATTACGGGTGAGGGCCTGCTGCTGAGCTGACCATCTAAAACATTAGGGATGAGGGACTGCTGCAGAGCTGACTCTAAAACATCAGGGGCGAGTGCCTGCTGCTGATCTGAGCATCTAAAAAATTATGGGCGAGTGCCTGCTACTTAGCTAACCATTGAACAAATTATGGGCGAGGGCCTGCTGGTGAGCTGACCCTCTAAAACATTATTGTCGAGGGCCTGCTGGTGAGCTGACCCTCTAAAACATTACATGCGAGGGCCTGCAGGTGAGCTGACCCTCTAAAAGATTGTAGGTGAGGGCCTGCTGGTGAGCTGACCCTGTAAAACATTATGGTTGAGGGCCTGATGGTGAGCTGACCCTCTAAAACATTACATGCGAGGGCCTGCAGGTGAGCTAGCCCTCTAAAAGATTGTAGGTGAGGGCCTGCTGGTGAGCTGACCCTGTAAAACATTATGGTTGAGGGCCTGATGGTGAGCTGACCCTCTAAAACATTATATGCGAGGGCCTGCAGGTGAGCTGACCCTCTACAACATTAGAAGCCAGGGGAGACTAATGAGCATGTTGATATGATAGAAGAGGAGGAGGAGGAGGAGAAAAGGAAGATTGAACCATATACCCTTTTTTGTGGTGGAAGGGGTGCATGGTAATAAAGTGTATTCAGTACATTATACAAAAAAAACATTGAAAGTGATTTTATGTTTAGCCGCTTACCTCTGGTGGAGTAGAGAAGTCAGGGGCAATCCAAGCATTGTTCATTTTTATAAGAGTTAACCTGTCAGCATTATACCCCCAGCAGCACTAACTACCCGGTCTGACAAAGTGCTGGTGTAGAGCGCCAGTTCGTGCCACATGTCCAGCTTGGACACCCAGTAGTTGTAAGGCACAGAGGGATCATTGAGGACGCTGACACGGTCTGCTATGTACTCCTTCACCATATTCCAAAAATTTTCCCTCCTTGTGACACTAAGCCACGCATCAGGGTGAGGGTGCTGTCGGGGTGTCATGAATCTGTCCCAGGCTTTGGAGAGTGTTGCCCTGCCTCTGTTGGAACTGCTGTGTGTTCCCCTCGTCTTCCCTCCTCGGTTGCCCAAGGAACTACGTACTCTGCCGCCAGCGTTGTCAGCTGGAAATTTTTGGATTAATTTTTCCACAAGGACCTTCTGGTATTGCACCATTTTGCTCGTCCTCTCCACCACAGGAATGAGAGATGAGAAGTTCTCTTTGTAGCGGTGGTCGGAAAGGGTGAACAACCAGTAATCGGTGTTGTCCAAAATGCGTGAAACGCGCGGGTCACGGTAAAGGCAGCTTAACATAAAGTCAGCCATGTGTGCCAGAGTCCCAACAGGAAAGACTTTGCTGTCGTCATCAGGGGATGAATCTCAATCCCATCATCCTCTTTCTCCTCTTAAGCCCATCCACGCTGAACAGATGGAATAAAATTTCCATGTGTACTACCCTCTGTAGCGGAGGCAACCGTCTCCTGCTCCTCCTCATCATCATTCAATTTGCGCTGAGAAGATGAACTGAGGGTGGTCTGGCTATCACTCTGTATAATGTCTTCCCCCATTTCCACCTCTTCCACATGCAAAGTGTCGGCCTTAATTGTGAGCAGCGAGCGTTTGAGTAGACACAGAAGTGGGATGGTGACGCTGATAATAGCGTTATTGCCGCTCAACATCTGTGTTGATTCCTCAAAGTTTCATAAAACCTCACAGTGGTCAGACATCCATGCCCACTCCTCGCTTGTGAAGAGTAGAAGCTGACTGGAAAGGCGACAACCGTGTTGCAGCTGGTATTCCACTACTGCCCTCTGCTGCTCACAAAGCCTGACCAACATGTGGAACGTGGAGTTCCAGCACATGCTCACATCGCACAACAGTCGGTGAGCTGGCAATTGTAAGCGCTGCTGCAAAATTGACAGACCGGCGATGAATTGCGGAAATGGGCACACACGCAGCGCACCTTCACCAGTAGCTCAGGCAAATTGGGGTAGGTTTTGAGAAACCGCTGAACCACTACGTTGAAGACGTGGGCTAAGCATGGGATGTGTGTGAGCTTGCCGAGCTCCAAAGCCGCCACCAAGTTACGGCCATTATTAGACACAACCATGCCTGGTTCTAGGTTGAGTGGCGAGAGCCACAGCTCAGTCTGGTCTCTTATCCCCTGCCACAGCTCTGCGGCGGTGTGCTGTTTGTCACCTAAGCAGATCAGCTTAAGCACGGCCTGTTGACACTTCCCCACAGCAGTGCTAAACTTCTTACAGCTACCGATTGATAACTGACTGGTGCTACAAGGGGATAATTCTGAGGTGGAAGTGGAGGAAGAGGATAAGGAGGAGAAGTGGGGGTTGGAGCTACTAAGGTGGTGGCGGAAACCCTGATGGAAGTAGGGCCCGCAATCCTTGGCATGGGTAGCACCTGTGCCATCCCAGGGTATGACTCGCTCCCGGCCTCCACAACGTTCACCCAGTGTGCCGTCAGGAAAATGTAGCATCCCTGGCCGAAAGCACTTGCCCATGTGTCAGTGGTTAAGTGGACCTTCCCAGTAACTGCATTGGTCAGGGCACGGGTGATGTTACGGGACACATGCTCGTGTAAGGCGGGCACGGCACACCATGAAAAATAGTGGTGCCTGGGGACTGCTTAATGAGGGACGGCCGCCAACATCAGACTGCGGAAGGCCTCAGTGTCCACAAGCCTAAATGGTAACATTTCCAAGGCCAGTCATTTGGAAAATTGCGCATTTAGTGCTATGGCCTGTGGGTGGGTGGCTGGGTATTTGCTCTTGCGTTCAAATGTCTGGGGTAAGGACATTTGTACGCTTCTCTGGGACATGTAAGTGGATGTGGTCGCTGATGTTTCTTGCGAAGGTCCAGGTGCAGGGCGGGAGGCATCTGGGCCTGTTCCTTCGACAGGGGATTGGCCAGCACATAACACAGGGGAAGAGGAGGCAGTGGTGTGACCCGCAGACACAGATTGTGGACCCAGGCGTTCGGCCCACCTATTACGGTACTTTGATGCCATGTGGCGGATCATGCTAGTGGTGGTGTGGTTGCTAGTAGTGATGATCGAGTACCAAAGTATTCGGGTGTTCGGCCCAAACACATTGCTATATTCGTGTGCTCGGCCGAGCATCCGAGTATAATGGAAGTCAATGGGAGACAACCAGGCACCCTCTGCTCTGAAGAGGGGAGGGTACATGGTCCATTGGAAAAGGTCAGAAAGTGACAGAAACACCACCAAAATGGATCAGGAACACCATGGGGACGATGTCTAGATGCATCTTGGACTCCCAGGTCGCTGCTGGGAACCATGTTATCCGAGTTGTACGCCACTTATACAGACTGACAAAAATACGCACAAAACCCCCCCAAAAAAAAAAATTTACAGGAAAAATTGTTAGGAAGCATTCTTTCCTGTATATTCAATTGTATATAAAGTGCAAGTGCTGCAATAAAATTACAAGCAAGAGGCACTCCGAAATAGCCTGTATATCATAAAGGAGGGCCTCATTCAAATTGTGGTACAATTGTTCAGGTAGTGGGACTCCTACACTCATAAAGCCTATGCACTAAGTGAAAGAGCTGCCAAAAATTACAAGGAACTGGCACTCCAGAACACCCTTTGTTACACATAAAGGAGGGCATCATACACACCCTTGAAAAATTATGATTGATGGCCTACTGGTGACCCTCAAAAACATTTGGAGCAAGGGCCTGCTGATCTGACCATCTAAAACCTTAGGGGCGAGGGCCTGCTGCCGCACTGGTGACTCTAGATATCCTCTGGGCCATTGCACGTCCCCGTGACGGCGACGATCCATTCGGATGTCTGCCCTATCAACTTTTGATGTTCTTTTCTGCGCCTACCATGATGATCACGGGTAATGGGGAATCAGGGTTCAATGCCGGAGAGGGAGCTTGAGAAAGGGATACCACATCCAAGGGAGGTCAATGGCTGAAATTATCCACTCCTGACTCGGTGAGGTAGTGACGATAAATAACAATACAGGACTCTTAAGATGCCCTGTTATTGGAATGAGTAATAAAAAATTACAGGGAATGACACTGCGGTATTTTGGATGAGGAAACGTTATACAGGAGAAACCTTGCTGCCGCTTTGTTGACTCTAGATAACTTCTACCTGATCGCACGTCCCCGTGACGTCCACGATCCATTTGGATATCTTACCTATCAACTTTCGATGTTCTTTTATGTGCCTAACATGGTGGCCACCAGTAACAGGGAATCATTGTTCGATTTTGGAGAGGGAGCCTGATAAACGGCTACGGCTACTACTTCAAAGCAAGGCAGCATGAGTTGTGGGCCTGCAGGGGAGCTGACCCTATAAAAGATTTTAGGTTCGAGCCTGCTGGTGAGCTGACCCTGTTAAACTTTATATGCTAGTGCCTGTGGGTGAGCTGACCCTGTAAAACATTTTATGCGATGGCCTGCAGCTGAGCTGACCTTCTAAAAAGTTCTATGCGAGGGCCTGCATGTGATCTGACCCAGTAAAAGATTTAATTCGCGGGCCTGCATGAGAGCTGACCCAGTAAAAGATTTGAGTTGCGTGCCTGCAGGTGAGCTGAACCAGTAAAAGATTTTAGGTGCAGGCCTGCTGGTGAGCTGAGGTGGAACCGACAAACCCAACTTGAATTTGCAGGCTGTATTAATCTGCAGGTGACCGTGATACAGCTCCACAGATTGTTTCCATCTGTATCTTTCTAAGCAATCTGTGGCCTTAGTCTTTTATCCAGACTCAGCCATTGTGCCCCTATTTGGCCTCCTCATGCTGCCATCTCGACGCCATGTCACCTTGCCACTCATTTTTATCACCATGCTGCTGCTGATGCTGCTTAAAAGGCCTTAAACTGATCACCAGGCACACAATTTAAGGTTTTGTAATCGATAAACCCAACTTGCTTTTGTGGGCTGCATCAGTGGTGTAGCTAGAATTGACTGGGCCCCACAGCAAATTTTTGAATGGGACTCCATCCCACAGTAATTTTTTAGCTACCCCTTCCTTTCATGCCGCCCCCATTCCTGTGGCTAGTAAAGATCGCTCTCTCAGACCAGTGCCGGCAGCTGAGTTTTATACACTGTCTATACTGTCACTGTATATAATTTCATTGTGTAATACTGTTGAGGGGGCCCTGACCAAATCCTTCAGTCCTCCTCCTCCTGGATGGGCCCCTTCTGGGTCAGGGCCCCAAAGCTGAAACTTCCCCTGATTCCCTTATAGCTACGGCCCTGGTCTGCATTAATCTGCAGGTAACCATGATACAGCTCCACAGATTCTTTAGAAAGATGCAGATGGAAACAATCTGTGGCATTAGTCTTTTATCCAGACTCAGTCATTGTGCCACTATGTGGCCTCCTCATGCTGCCATCTCCACACCATGTCACCTTGCCACTCATTTTTATCACCATGCTGCTGTGATGACTGCTTAAAAAGGCTTAAAGTGATCACCAGGCCCACAATCTAATTAAGGTTTTACGCAAAAATTGATTGAAAACATTCTTTAGTATATATTTACTTGTATATAAAGTGCAAGTGCTGCCAAAAATTACAAGGAAGAGGCACTCCAATACAACCTGTATATCACATAAAAGGAGGACCTCATTCACATTGAGTTGAGGGCCTGCAGGTGAGCTGACCCTGTAAAAGATTTTAGGTTTAGGCCTGCAGGTGAGCTGACCCTGTAAAAGATTTGAGTTGCGGGCCTGCAGGTGAGTTGACCAAGTAAAAGATTTTAGGTGCGGGCCTGCTGGTGAGCTGACCCTGTAAAACATTATATGCGAGGGCCTGCTCGTGAGCTGACGTTCTAAAACATTATATGCGATGGCCTGCTGCAGAGCTGACCCTCTAAAACATTAGGGGCTAGGGCCTGCTGGTGAGCTGACCCTGTAAAACATTATATGCATGGGCCTGCTGCTGAGCTGACATTCTAAAACATTAGGGGCGAGGGCCTGCTGTTAAACTGACCCTCTAAAACATTAGGGGTGAGGGCCTGCTGCTGATCTGACCCTCTAAAACATTAGGGGTGAGGGCCTGCTGCAGATCTGACCCTCTAAAACACTAGGGGCGAGGGCCTGCTGGTGAGCTGACCCTATAAAAAAAAATTAGAGTGGAGGGAATATATACAATCAGGGTGATGAGGAGGAGAAAATAAGATTCAACCATATACTCTTTTTTTGTGGTGGAAAAGGTGCATGGGAATACACTACAGTAGATTGAGTACATTATAAATGATAGAGTGAAATTGCCTTTATGTTCATCATCAGCTCAGCTGTCCTCTGGTGGAGTTGAGAAGTCAGGGGCAGGAGGGGGACGGGACTCGAGCATGGCGCTCAAGCAAATGTGTACTCGGCCGAGTACCGCCATGTGCCGAGTATAGCGATGCTCGAGCAAAACAAGTATTCGGCCGAGCATGCTCGCTCATCACTAGTTGCTAGTGTTCACGCCCCTGCTAATTTTTGTATGGCAGAGGTTGCAAATGACAATTCTTTTGTCGTCCGCACTTTCCTAAAAAAAGCGCTAGACTGCGGAACACCTACCCCTTGGCAAGGGAGATTTCTGCAAGGGTGTGCCCCGGGGAACAGTTGCGGGCCTGTTTGGTGTGGCCCGCCTTCTCCCTTTTGCCACCCCACTGCCTCTACCAGCCTGTTGCGGTGCTGCGGATCCCTCCCACTCTGTACTGCTGTCCTCGCTCGGCTTTCCACATTCCCAGGTTGGATCAGTGACTTCATCGTCCACCACCTCCTCTTCCACTTCCTCAATCTGCTCATCCTCCTGACTTGTTGACTTAACAACAACCTCAGTGATTGACAACTGTGTCTCATCCTCATCATCAACCTCTTGAGACAGTAATTGCCGTTGACTCATTGGTAACTGTGGTTCATCAGCCACCGTCATCTTCGTGCAACTGTGGATGCTCAAGAGCTTCGGAATCAGGGCACAAGATCTCATGTCCCTCTTCAAGCGGGCTTTTCGAGAGGCCCAAATGAAGGAATGGCACTGAAAATAGCTCCTCGGAATATCCGAGTGTGGGATCACTTGTTTGGCCAGACTTTCCATGGTGGGAGGAAGGAGGATCAGGGTGAGGATTGTGTTGACAAGTGACTGTCACATTTAGGCCAGAATTACGGCTTTTTGGTTACTGGGGTAAAAAAAGCCTCTAATATACTGCACATCTGGGATTACACATGCATAAGTGACTGTCACATTTAGGCCAGAAATACGGCTTTGGCATGCTGGGGTGAAAAAACCCTCTGATATACTGCACATCTGGGATTACATGTGCATAAGTGACTGTCACATTTAGGCCACAAATACGGCTTTTTGGTTACTGGGGTGAAAAAGCCCTCTAATATACTGCACATCTGGGATTAGACAAGCATAAGTGACTGTCACATTTAGGCCAGAAATACGGCTTTTTGGTTACTGGGGTGAAAAAACCCTCTAATATACTGCACATCTGGGATTAGACGTGCATAAGTGACTGTCACATTTAGGCCACAAATAAGGCTTATAGTATACTGTGGTGAAAAAACCCTCTGATATAGTGCACATCTGTGATTACACGTGCATAGGTGACTGTCACATTTAGGCCACAAATACGGCTATTAGTTTACTGTTGTTAAAAAAATTTTTTTTTTTCATATACTGCACATCTGTGATTACACGTGCATAGGTGACTGTCACATTTAGGCCACAAATAAGGCTTTTAGGATACTGTGGTGAAAAATCCCTCTGATATACTGCACATCTGTGATTACACGTGCATAGGTGACTGTCACATTTAGGCCACAAATGCCACTGTCATATAGAGTTAAAAAAAAAAATAGAGTGCAATACCCTACATCAGGGTTTATATTGGCGGCAAACATCTAATAAGGGACGCGGTCGTGGTGGTGTTGTTGGTGGAGCCTCTGGTGCAGGGAGAGGACATGGCCGTTCTGCCACAGCTACACGTCCTACTGAACCTACAACCTCAGGTCCCAGTAGCCGCCAGAATCTACAGCGATATTTAGTCGGGCCTAATGACGTTCTAAGGATGGTAAGGCCTGAGCAAGTACAGGCGCTAGTCAATTGGGTGGCCGACAGTGGATCCAGCACGTTCACATTATCTCCCACCCAGTCTTCTGCAGAAAGCGCACAGGTGGCGCCTGAAACCCATGCCCATCAGTCTGTCACATCACCCCCGTGCATATCGGGGAACCTGTCTGAGCCTCAAGTCATGCAGCAGTCTCTTATACTGTTTGAAGACTCTGCTGGCAGGGTTTCCCAAGGGCATCCACCTAGCCCTTCCCCAGGGGTGGAAGACATAGAATGCACTGACGCACAACCACTTATGTTTCCTGATGAGGACATGGGAATACCACCTCAGCACGTCTCTGATGATGACGAAACCCAGGTGCCAACTGCTGCGTCTTTCTGCAGTGTGCAGACCGAAAAGGAGGTCAGGGAGGAAGATTGGGTGGAAGACGATGCAGGGGACGATGAGGTCCTAGACCCCACATGGAATGAAGGTCGTGCCACTGACTTTCAGAGTTCAGAGGAAGAGGCAGTGGTGAGACCGAGCCAACAGCGTAGCAAAAGCAGGAGCAGGGTGCAAAAGCAGAGCAGCGGTCGCGAAAACAGTTTGCCTGCTACTGGCCACCGCCACCAGGGACCGAGCACACCGAAGGCAGCTTCAAGGAGTTCCCTGGCATGGCACTTCTTCACACAATGTGCTGACGACAAGACCCGAGTGGTATGCACGCTGTGCCATCATAGCCTGAAGCGAGGCATTAATGTTCTGAACCTTAGCACAACCTGCATGACCAGGCATCTACATGCGAGACACGGGCTGCAGTGGAGTAAGCACCTTCAAAAACAAGAAAGGGCTCAGGCCCCTCCTGCTCCCTCTTCTGCTGCTGCCTCGGGCCTCTTCCTCCGCCTCTGGAGGAACGTTGGCACCTGCCGTCCAGCAAACAGAGGATGTGCCACCAACACCACCACCTCCGTCACCAAGCATCTCCACCATGTCACACGGAAGCGTTCAGCTCTCCATCTCACAAACCTTTGAGAGAAAGCATAAATTCCCACCTAGCCACCCTCGATCTCTGGCCCTGAATGCCAGCATTTCTAAACTGCTTGCCTTTGAAATGCTGTCATTCAGGCTGGTGGAGACGGACAGCTTCAAACAGCTCATGTCGCTTGCTGTCCCACAGTACGTAGTTCCCAGCCGCCACTACTTCTCCAGGAGAGCCGTGCCCTCCCTGCACAACCAAGTATCGGATAAAATCAAGTGTGCACTGCGCAACGCCATCTGTGGCAAGGTCCACCTAACCACAGATACGTGGACCAGTAAGCACAGCCAGGGATGCTATATCTCCCTAACTGCACACTGGGTAAATGTAGTGGAGAGCTGTTTGGCGCACGTCCTTCCGCCGCCAAGGATCGCAGGGCATCATTCTTTGCCTCCTCTTGCCTCCTCTTCCTACTCGGCTTCCTCCTTCTCTTCTACCACCTCCTCATCTGGTCAGCGACAGACCTTCACCACCAACTTCAGCACAGGGGTAAACGTCAGCAGGCCGTTCTGAAACTGATGTGTTTGGGGGACAGGCCCCACACCGCGCAGGAGTTGTGGCAGGGTATAGAACAACAGACCGACGAGTGGTTGCTGCCAGTGGGCCTCAAGCCCGGCCTGGTGGTGTGCGATAATGGGCGAAATCTCGTTGCAGCTCTGGGACTAGCCGGTTTTACGCACATCCCTTGCCTGGCGCATGTGCTGAATTTGGTGGTGCAGAAATTCATTCACAACTACCCCGACATGTCATAGCTGCTGCATAAAGTGCGGGCCGTCTGTGCGCGCTTCCGGCGTTCTCATCCTGCCGCTGCTCGGCTGTCTGCTCTACAGCGTAACTTCGGCCTTCCCGCTCACCGCCTCATATGCGACGTGCCCACCAGGTGGAACTCCACCTTGCCTATGCTGGAGAGACTGTGTGAGCAGCAGCAGGCCATAGTGGAGTTTCAGCTGCAGCACGGGTGAGTCGCACTGCGGAACAGCACCACTTTACCACCAATGACTGGGCCTCCATGCGAGACCTGTGTGCCCTGTTGCGCTGTTTCGAGTACTCCACCAACATGGCCAGTGGCAATGACGCCGTTATCAGCGTTACAATACCACTTCTATGTCTCCTTGAGAAAACACTTAGGGCGATGATGGAAGAGGATGTGGCCCAGGAAGAGGAGGAGGAAGAAAGGTCATCTCTAGCACTTTCAGGCCAGTCTTTTAGAAGTGGCTCAGAAAGAGAATTTTTGCAACAGCAGAGGCCAGGTACAAATTTGTCCAGCCAGGGCCCACTACTGGAGGAGGAGGAGGAGGAAAGGGATGAAGCATGTTCACAGCGAGGTGGCATCCAACGCAGCTCGGGCCCATCACTGGTGCGTGGCTGGGGGGATACGGAGGACGCAGACGATACGCCTCCCACAGAGGACAGCTTGTCCTTACCTCTGGGCAGCCTGGCACACATGAGCGACTACATGCTGCAGTGCCTGCGCAACGACTGCAGAGTTGCCCACATTTTAACGTGTGCTGACTACTGGGTGGCCACCCTGCTGGATCCCTGTTACAAAGACAATGTGCCGTCCTTAATTCCCTCACTGGAGCGCGATCGGAAGATGCGTGACTACAGGCGCACGATGGTAGACCCGCTCCTGAGAGCATTGCCGACTGACGCCGGGGGACAAGTGGAAGCACAAGGCAAAGGCAGGGGAGGAGGAAGAGGTCGCCAACGCAGCTGTGTCAGCTCCAGCACCTCAGAAGGCAGGGTTAGCATGGCCGACATGTGGAAAAGCTTTGTCCCCTCGCCGCAACAACCGGCCCAACTGCTGATATGGAGCGTGTTAGCAGGAGGCAGCATTTGAACAACATGGTGGAACAGTACCTGTGCACACGACTACACGTACTGACTGATGGTTCTGCCCCATTCAACTTCTGGGTCTCCAAATTGTCCACATGGCCAGAGCTTTCCCTGTATGCCTTGGAGGTGCTGGCCTGCCCTGCAGCCAGTGTACTCTCTGAAAGTGTATTTAGCACGGCAGGAGGCGTCATTAGAGACAGACGCAGCCACCTGTCCACAGCCAACGTGGACAAGCACACGTTCACTAAAATGAACCAGGCTTGGATCCCACAAGACTTGCCTGTATTTGTGCAGAATAGACATTTATACCACCATCAAACATACATTCTTGTACTCAAGTCAAGTGCAATGATTCTTTGTTTTCTTTTTTTTATTATTTGTCGCAATATTTTGGGGGCTACCTACCCCAATAAAAAAAAAAACATTGTTGGCTACCTCCTCCTCCTCCATTGCTGCCTCCACCCACAACACCACATTCACCGCCTCCTCAACCTCCGACTCCATATCCACCTCCTTCTCTGAGTTGCAGGTTAATAATTTGTAATTTTTAGTTATTTTATTTCATTTTAAGTTATTTCCCTATCCACATTTGTTTGCAGAGCAGTTGCCATGCTCTTAAGCACATTTTACTGCCTTTTACATCCCTCTAGCCTTTTCAAGGACTATTTTAGAGCCATTTTAATTTAAAAATGTGCCAATTTTAGTGCCCTAAATTTTTGGCGTATACAAACCCCTGCTGTGCCTGGGTGACAGGGGCCTAAATCTCTCAAAATCCTCTGTTGTATTGCTGGGTGACAAGAACCCCCTTTTGCCGTGAATGAAACCCTGCTGTGCCTGGGTGACATGGGCCTAAATCTCTCAAAATCCTCTGTTCTATTGCTGGGTGACATGAACCCTCTTTTGCCGTGAATGAACCCCTGCTCTGCATTGCAGACAGAGAACTAAATTTTGAGAAAACATCTGTTACTGATCGGAAGATGCGCGACTACAAGCGCATGCTGATGATAGCATTCCCACCTGACAGCGGGGGCACAGTGGAAGCACAAGGCGAAGGCAGAGGAGGAGGAAGAGGTCGCCAACGCAGCTGGGGCACCACCAGCACCTGAGAAGGCAGGGTTAGCATGGCCAAAATGTGGAAAAGCTTTGTCAGCCTTGGAGGTGCTGACCTGCCCTGCAGCCAGTGTATAGTGTGAACGTGTGTTTAGCACGGCAGAGAGCATTATCACAGGCCGCAGCCAATGTGGACAAGCTTACGTTTATTAAAATGAACCAGGCATGGATCCCACAGGACTTGTCCGTACCTTGTGCAGAATAGACATTTATACCAGCCTCAACCATCCATTCTTGTACTCAAGTGCACTTATTCTTTGTTTTATTTTGTTATATGTCCCAATTAAAAAAAAAAAAATGACACAAATCAGTGTTGGCTACCTATTCCTCCTTCACCGCCGCTTCCACCTACACCGCCACGTCAACCTACACTGCCACATCCACCCATCCACCGCCTCCTCAACCTCCTACTCCTATATCCAGATTGTTAGTTTTAATTTTTCTGTATTTTATGTTATTTTAAGTCATTTCCCTATCCACATTTGTTTGGAGAACAGTTGTCATGCTCTTAAGCACATTTTGATGCCCTTTGCAGCCCTCTAGCCCTTTCCAGGACTATTTTAGAGCCATTTTAGTGCCCAAAAGTTCGGGTCCCAATTGACTTCAATGGGGATCGGGTTCGGGGTCAAGTTCGGGTCAAGTTCGGGTCCCGAACCCGAACTTTTTTTTCAAGTACGGCCGAACCTGCCGAACCCGAACATCCAGGTGTCCGCTGAACTCTAATCACCATCTAAAGCAGCTCTCCCCCCTCCACTTTCTGCCCGAGCCCAGGCACTCAGGGCTGACTCCTCCTCCCAGTGCTCTTCCATTTATAATACAGAAAAGATGGCTGTACGTGACAATGCTGTGAGAAAAGGCTGCAGAATAGGAAAGTAGCACACATTTGTGGGAGGTATTATCAGGTAAAACTATAAATGATTACATTTTAAAGCACAAAAGCATTTATACAGCAGGGTGTACTATACCATTAGGGTATAAAAAATGAAACGGCAGTTACACTTTAAAGGGGTACTCCCATCTAGGACATTGGGGGCATATCGCCAGGATATGCCCCCAATATCTGATAGGTATGGGTCCCACCTCTAGAACCCATGCCTATACTTAAATCGGAGCCCACAAAACCCCGGGGGTGAGCCGCGCACGCCAGGGCACCCTCCTTTAATTTCTATCGGGCTGTCGAAAATTAGCTGAACGCTGGCTCCACTATTTCCGTCAGCCCCATAGAAGCAAATGTAGCAGTGGTCGCGCTTGCACGGAGTGCTTCACATTCATTCGAATGGTACCCCCGAAAATAACCATATGCAACGCTTGCTTTTTTTCAATAGTCCTATAGAAATGAATGGAGGGCGGATGTGCATAGGCAGTGTGCCAACCGACACTTGGCGGGCTCCAGTCCAAGTATAGGTGTGGGTTCCAGAGGTGGGACTGGTACCTATCCTAGTGATATGCCCTCAATGTCCAAGATGGGAATAACCATTTTAGTTAAGAAACCTTTTTCCAATATAAGACAGACCCCCAGACGAAGGTACGCCGAAACGCGCGTTGGGGTTGGCACCATACTGGAGGAAAGACAGCATGGGTAATTGTTCGATGTCCTTTGATTGTATATGACATGTTTGCACCTGCACTTTATCCCTCAATGTATCATATAGATGGACTGATATTATGGACATGTATCTGCTGTGTTTATCCTCCAGTGATGTCATCTTTTCTTTTCTCCTGCACCATACTTTCTTTTAATCATGTTTGTAAATTTATGTAATTTCGCAATAAAGTATTAATATATCATAAGCAGTCTGGCAGTCTTTGTAGGTTTTGTATTGTGGTAGTTTGCCATAGGCTTATGCCAGTCAATTACTTTTCAAGTAATTATTCCCTGGTTGGGGTATATATTGTTTTTTAAGACATGTTTGAGCAGTTCAATTGTCAGGCAGAGAGTAATTAATTAAATAAATAAATCGGCTGATAATAAAGACACAGACAACGCTTGCTGAATCTAAGGAGATCTGAAAGACCCCTCCCAAATATCTTTATTAATATACCTTCAGATAATGGGAGTAACTGGGAGTTTTCAAGGCGGTTACAATACTTAAAATTACACATGTCAGATTACATGGTTACACGTGATGACATATTTAATAATATCTTTAACATATAATAATAATAATAATAATAAAAAAAATGTATTTATATAGCGCCACCATATTCCGCAGCGCTTTATAAATTCATAGGGTTCATGTACGAAACAAAACGAACTGGCTAATATGCAACTGAAACACTAAGAGTCAGGGGGTAACACATAAGGTAGTTGATTGTGATAATTAGGATTTGAGCCATTATTGAACTGACAGGAGTGGTGCCGGCTGATCTACTTCGGGTTTGGGACTACTAGAGGATCGAGTTTAGGCCATAGGAGTTGGGGAAAGGTTTAGTCTGGGAAAAGTCATTTTAGGTAGCTTGATAAGTCTGCCTGAAAAGATGTGTTTTTAAGGCACGTTTCAAGGTGGAAAAGTTGTGAATTCCCCTAGTATTCCGGGGCAGAGTATTCCAGAGAGTAGGTGCAGCTCGAGAAAAGTCTTGAAGACGGGAGTGAGAGGAACGAATTAAGGACGTTATTAATCTTAGGTCACTAACAGAATGGAGAGCACGAGTAGGGTGGCAGATGGAGATGAGGGAGGAGATGTATGGCGGCGCAGCACTGTGGAGAGCTTTGTGGGTGAGAAGAACTTTATTCTGTGGTGAATGGGTAACCAGTGTAGTGACTGGCACAGACTAGTAGCATCAGTGTAGCGGTTGGATGGATAGATGAGCCTGGCTGCAGCATTTAGGACAGACTGAAGGGGCGAGAGTTTAGTGAGAGGGAGACCGATTTGTAATGCGTTGCAGTAGTCAAGACGAGAATGAATCAAGGCAACAACAAGAGTTTTTGCCATTTCCACCGTAAGAAAAGGGCGGATTCTGGCAATATTCTTGAGGTGCAGATGACAAGAGCATGTAAGTGATTGAATATGGGGAACAAAGGAAAGTTCAGAGTCAAATGTGGCCCCAAGACAGCGGGCATGTTGCACAGGAGTTATGATAGTGCTGCAGACCGAAATTGAAATATCAAGTTTAGGTGAGTTAGTAGATGGGGGAAAGACAAGAAGTTCCGTTTTTGAGAGGTTCAGTTTTAGATACAGAGAGGACATGATGTTAGAGACAGCTGCCAGACAATTACTGGTGTTTTGGAGTAAAGTAGGGGTGATGTGTATAGTTGGGTGTCGTCGGCATAGAGATGGTATCGAAAGCCAAATCTACTGATAGTCTGTCCGATGGGGGCTGTATAGAAGGTGAAGAGTAGAGGACTTAGTACTGAGCCCTGAGGAACGCCGACATCAAGAGGAAGAGGAGAAGAAGAAGAGCCAGCGAATCATACACTAAAGGAGTGGCCATAGAAATAGGAAGGAGAGAGCAGTGTCCTTAAGGCCAATTGAGTTTATGGTCTACGGAATCAAACACTGCAAGAGAGATGCAGCAGAATCAATAGCGAATAGTCACCATTTCTTTTTTTTTTGTTAGGAGATCGTTAGACACTTTAGTAAGGGCAGTTTCTGTAGAGTGAAGAGGGCGCAAGGCAGATTGTAAGGGGTCAAGAAGAGAGTTTGCAGAGAGATAGCTTATTAAAGGGGTTGTCCGGATTCAGAGCTGAACCCGGACATTCCTCCATTTTCACCCTGGTAGCCCCCCTGACTGGAGCATCGAAGCAGTTCATGCTCCGATGCTCTCTTTTGCCCTGCGCTAAATCACGCAGGGCAAAGGCATTTTTTTGAGATCCGGTGACGTACCGAGGCTCTCCATGGGGCTGCTAAGAAGCACGGTGACATCACTGGCACTGATGGGTGGGATTTAGCACTGCCCTAGCCAGTAAAATGGCTAGGGCAGCGCTAAAGCCCGCCCATCAGAGCCGGTGACGTCACCGAACACACTGCCGGGCGGAAGTTTCCGCCCAGCAGTGTGTTATTGAAAACAAAAGAGACCTTGCCCTGCGCGATTTAGCGCAGGGCAAGGGAGTGAATCGGATCATGAGATGCTCCGATGCTAACATCAGGAGGGCTGTCTGGGTGAAAATAAGGGTATGTCCGGGTTCAGCTCTGAACCCGGACAACCCCTTTAAGCGAGAGTAGACAAGACGCTCAAGGAGTTTAGAGATGAAGGGGAGGTTAGAAACAGGTCTGTAGTTAGCAGCACAGGTCGGGTCAAGAGATGGTTTCTTCAGTAGAGGGGTGATAATAGAGTGTTTGAAAGAGGAGGGAAAGATACCAATAGAGAGAGAGAGGTTACAAATTTTAGTTAGGTGAGTGATGACAGCCGGGGAGAGGGACTGGAGGAGGTGTGATGGAATAGGATCACTGCTACAGGTTGTGGATCGAGAAGAAGAGAGAAGCCTGGAGACTTCTTCCTCTGTTATAGGGTCAAAAGAGGTGAGAGAGCATGTGGAGGAATTGGAGGGAGGAGGATTGAAATTATTTGGGGACTGGGAGATTATTTCCTGCCGGATACTGCCAATCCTGTCTCTAAAGTAAGTGGCCATGCCATCAGCGCAGAGGTCAGTGACAGGTTCTGAAACTTTAGGGCTTAGAAGGGAATGAAAAGTGTCAAAGAGTCGTTTTGGGTTATTTGAGAGTGAGGAGATGAGAGAGGTGAAGTACTTTTGTTTGGCAATGTTGAGAGCCGAATTATATGTTTTGAGCATAAATTTATAATGGAGGAAGTCTGCTGATATTTGCGATTTTCTCCATAAGCGTTCTGCACATCTGGAGCAGCGCTGTAGAAAACGTATTTCAGGTGTGTGCCAGGGTTGCCGTGTTCTGTGCTGAGAGGGACGGATTGATATTGGAGCAACTTTATCTAAGGTGGTTTTGAGGGTCTGGTTGTAATGATTGGCAGCCAAGTCTGGACAGGGGAGGGAAGTGATTGGGGCAAGAGCTAATTGTATGGTGTTAATAAGTTGCTGGCAGCTAATGGTGGGTAGGTTTCAATAAGTGTGAAAAGTAGGATTGCCATGAGAAAAGTGAGAGGTCTTCATGGTAAATGAAAGAAGATTGTGGTCGGAAAGTGGGAAGGATAAGTTACTAAAGTTTTAGACCTAGCAATGAAGGAAAAAGACTAGATCAAGTATATTGCCCTGTTCAGGAAGGAAGTATGTTGTGATAGGCCAAGAGAGGAGGTTAAAGAAAGAAAGTGAGCATCTGATGGGGAGATAGGATCATCAATGGGGATATTAAAATCACCCATAATAAGAGTTGGTGATTCAGAAGATAGGATGTGAGGAAGCCAAGCTGCAAAGTGATTCAGAAATTGGTTACATATATGGTAACACACTTCCAGACAACCTTCAGAATATATTCTAGGGCCAAGATATTGCGTAACTGTGGAATAGATGATAAGTTCATAGAGAGAATAACCAAGACACAAATTAAGTTTCAACTATACTAATACATATGTTCCAAACCACTCTTATTCATATATAAACGTCATATATATAACTATAGGCTTATAAGGTTAGCATGTTAGCATTGACCATTACTCTCACAGACATAAAGAAAGTTATTTATCCTGCACAGTGAACAGCATAAAAAAATCCCAGTGACAGAACTGACATTTTGGGCCACCTCACCTTTCCCCAAAAATGTAACAAAAGCTATGGAAAAAATCAGAAATACAACATTACATCAAAAGGGTGCAAAAACTCCAGCTCACCCCACAAAAAAAGAAGCCCTCACATATCTCCATTGATGGAAAAAGTAATAAAAAAGTAATGGGGCTCAGAATATGGAGACACAAAGCAAATAAAAAAAATAATGTGTGAAAAGTAGTAAGGTTACAAAAAGTAAATACATTTGCTATCACTGTAATCATACAAACCTGCATAATGTGAATTTTGCAAAAATGAAACCTCCCAAAATTGTTGGAATTGTGTTTCTTTTCTTTCCAGCCCACATTATTTTTTAAGTATCAATACTATGTATAGAACCTATATAAAATGTATCTGCCCACTCGCGCTACCGTGACCACTTGACACTCCTTACCTGTGAGGGAATCACTGCGAGATTCACTAACACAGTCTGCTGCTTTGACTGCTAGAGTTTAAACACACGTATGTAAAAAGAGTCTGGTTTCTAAAAGAACCAGAGTAGGAACCTGAGCTGGTTGCAGTGTAGTCAAGGGTTAAAAAGATATGCATGTAAAGTGCTCTGAGTTGGTACCTTTTTTAGAGGACGATCTGTACGTGGAGTATCCTCCTTGTTATTGCAGGGAAGCTGGTGTCCGGATGGCTTCAGGTTCAACCTTCTAGCATGAGTGATGCTCCGGCCGGCAGCGAATCACTCCTGCGAGGGACCCACCAGTTTGAAGTCCGGGAATTTCGGCGTGTGACGTCAACGCACTCTGTACGGATGCCTTCAGGGGACAAAAACGATCCTACGCGTTTCTGAGCCAGTCGGGCTCCTTCGTCAAGGATTGTACCATATTAATAAAAACAACCAGTCTCGCAAAAACAAGACTGGACTTCCATCGTACATGTACGGCGATGCTCCGGAAAGCGTTAAAGGTCCTTTTACACAGAACAAGGATCAGAACAAGTTCCCGATAATTGCCCTTATGTAAATGTAGCATTGCGTCTTTTATGTGATACCTAAAACCATCATTTGCTGGTAGCTCATCACCCAGAGTAAACTACATGGGGATGACTGTAGTGATCGTTTGTCCCTACACAGAGGAGATTATCGCTGTATGGTAAATGAAGCTGTCACATCCGTTCAATGATCAGGCAATTATTGCGAATATTCGAGTTCCCGATAATTGCTGGTGCATTACCCCATGTGCATTGGCCCCAAATGTTGAGGGCGATCATACCTGCGTTACCATTAACCACTAGCCCTTCAATTCTCTTGTAATATTCCTTAGTCTTTACCAGGCAGCGCACAAGGACTTAATTACTTTCTTAAGTAACTTAATTAACACTTGTAGCTTACTGAGTTAATGAGACTAGAGCTTAAGCAATCCTAGCAGAAAACCCAATATGATGGGATAGGATCACATGATATGCAAGCATCTTGAAAATTTGATAATTAAATAATATAATGATATCTGTCTGCCTGTCTGTCTCTCTATCTCATATCTATCTATTTATGTATCTAATTATCTATCTATCTAGGTCAGATCAGTGTTTATACATTTTACATTGAGCACATGGCAGCTATCTCACTGAATTGAGGCTCAGATTGTTGATACAGTTGATTATTATGCTTATACCACAATCAATTCTCATTATCCTACCTTCTCTTGTATACAGTTAAGCATAATTGTCTTTTGCAAGCAGAATGCAATGACTAAGGGTTAACGACAACCCAAAACATGTAAGTATGGTTTGCTTGTTTGTGTCTGTTGGGTATTATCTGAGCTGTCTATATATACGTTTCTGGATCCTCTGGCTTTTCTACTGCACTTCGCGTGCTTCCAGATCTTCTGTGCATCCTATCTGTTGAGCTGAATACACTTGATTTCTAATGCAGTATTATAGTAGTTATATTCCTGTACAGAGGTGTATTCTTATGCAGCAACATATCATCGCTGAAATCCCTGAGTTTAAAATTCTGAAATGATCATCTCAATGGGGTTGTTTTAGTGTGGATTTCTTTAAACACTATTCTGATGAATCGGACAGTCAAATATCTCCAACAAATCTACCGTGTATGAATACACCTATAAATGATAGGGCAATAAAACATGCAATCAGCACCCGTGCACAATGCCCACTTACATATAAATACCTTAATTTTGGAAAACGGCACCGGGCTTACAAATATTTTGAAACTGTATTCAATAATAAAATACTCTCCAATTAAAATAAATAGCGCTGATACATGACATATATAGAAGTAAACATTAATTCAAGGAAATACCCCAGTTGGAAACAAAAGCTCTATATATATTAATTGCACATTAGCCCAAGGGGATCACATAAGCAGCTCATTAATATAAAGTGCAAATGCCTTCCAATACATAGGAGAATGCTAGTAAAACAACCTTCCATTGTACATAATACAACTAAAATGTGCATACAAAAGACATTAAATAATAAAGTGCCAACCAGGGAGATCCCGCACTCCGTGATCCTCTTGGGCTAATGTGCAATTAATATATATATATATATAACTTTTGATTCCAACTGGGGTATTTCCCTGAATTAATTGCTACTTCTATATATGTCATGTATAACCGCTATTTATTTTAATTGAATGGTATTTTAATATTTGAATAAAGTTTCAAAATATTTGTAATTCTGGTGCCGTTTTCTAATTATGGGTTTTCGTGTATGAATATACTCTAATAGTACTTACCGTATATTCCTGTAAATAAGGGCAGTATTACAGGGCTGTATTCTCATACTTAGAGGGCAGTATTACAATGGTTAAAGTATTTGGTTGTCATATAAGTTATATTTTTATCCATAAGTGATTGTTTTATTACCACTGAAGGTTAAAATACTTTATTTTGGCCAAAAAAAAGCTTAAATGGGTTGTCCAGCCTTTCTTAAGTGATTGGTTATACTCAGGATAGGCCATCGCTTGCCGATCGGTGAGGTTGTGGACCTCACTTCACTGGGAACAGAGCTGCAGTTGCAAGTGCTGTCACCTACAATGTTGACAATGCTGTTTAGTTCTGGGCCAACTCCTGGTGACAGGGCTACACAGAATAGCTGAGGAGGGGTGCTAGATCTCCGTCGATCAGCTAGTGATGGCCTCTCCTGAGGCTAGGCCATCACTTCAAAAAGATTAGACAACCCCTTTAATACCTTGCAACTCCTTTTCTGAGCCAGAACTGTGCTTACAAGACTGGTCACTGCTCCATTGTTTGTTTTCTTATTTATAAAAATGCATTTTTGTTAAACATAGATATTTACACATAAGTTTGACATGGATTTCACCTTTGTTATTCTGACATATTGCACCAAACTTAGAGGACCCGCCCACGGTGCACTGACAACCTTATTTGCATAACAATCTAAAGAAGCAAAAGCATTTCTCAGGATAAGTAAAGTGGATTTTCACAAGAAAGATATGATTATGTTTTGGGGCACCTACCCTACACAGCAGTATGATTTTGAAGGCGACAGACTCACTTCAATGCAGCATTTTCAGTTACACATTAGGTGTTTTGAGCGCGCTGCCTTCTCGCAGATCACCAAGCACAGTGCCGCACATTGTATAGTGGCTATGCTTGGTATCACAGCTCAGCCCAATTCGCTTCTATGGGGCTGTGCTGCTCCAAGGCCACGTGACCGATGAACGTGTCATCATTTGCTGTAGAGCAACTATTAAAATACAGGCAAGTAATAGTCAAGTTGCATGTAGCACATGACTTGCATTGTGGCCAACTCACTTGTTGGATTTTCTGCAATTGTCGCTATTACAGAGGCGGCCCATGGCCACTGCTCCTCTGTTCACCTGCCCCTTTGTTCCTGTTCCTGGTGCACAGCCCAGCCTCCCTCCCTTTCTCCTCCTCTTAGTAGTTCTGTCCCTTGCCAGCAAGGCCGCTCCTCCTCTGCCCACAGGGCACACACGTGCTCTTTTCGGCACACTGAAGTTCACACCAGCCAATGGCGATCCCCCTTTGGGTACTTAAGTCACCTTCCCTCATGGGAGGGTGCCTGGGCAAGAGGTTTTCTACCTTGCTAGTTCCCTGCAGGGTGCACCATAGCTCTATCTGTTGCATGTGCACCGATTTCTGCCCATTTTCTGGATCTGACCCTTCATTGCCTGATCTGACCTCTGCCTGATCTCTGTACTGACCTGGAGCTGCTTGCCCTGGCTTCGGACTGTTTATCGGATTACACATACTCTGCCTGTTCTGACCTCAGTCTGTCCCTTACTATGGTTTTCCTCAGTGTTCTGTGCCAGTGTCTCTTGACCCCCATGGGTCAGCTGTCAACCAAACAAAGGCTGCTCCAGGTGGTAGCGGCCTGGTAGTTTCCCTGCAGCGAAATCCACATCTCTGTATAGGGGTTAAAGGGTGAAAACCAAAAGACCCTTAGGCTTCATTCACACATCCGTGGAACACGGTCCATGAGATACCGGACTGGCATCCTGCTTAGTGCAATGATAGGTTGGGCCACATTTATTGCAGATTAAAGGCATATTTCTGAACTCTGGGACCTGGGGATACGCCTTACCCAAAAGTGGCCTATGTTTACGTACTATAGGGTCAAATTTACTGCTAAAATGTTGGAACTTATGCAACTCAATCTCCCAACTAAGGTTTCAGGTATTAGAACAAGTGAAACGACATAGGAGAGGTGGGGATATTAAATCTCAGTTATTGCGGAGAGAGGCATATTGGATACACACCCTAAGTACGTTATACCCTAAGGGGCTCAATAGAGAATATGAGGTTATGAGGATGTAGGCTGCGATATATATATATATTTTTATGTTTTTTTCATTTTTCTTGCAGATAGCGAATCAAAGAGGAAATATGTGTTGCATCAAGTTAAGCTTTTGTTTATTGATAATTATTTATTATTGATGGAGTTGATTGTTATTTTGTAACTAGGAAATGACGTGTGGTTACTATTGAGATCATGTGATTTACCACCCCTAGATGGGCGTCTGACGTCACTGAACATGTGAATTGAACCGCTATATAAGGATGTAGATTTATTTCTTATGTTTATGCTGATGAAAGCTGGACAGGCTGAAACGCATCCATGTTATATGTATTATTGGATATGAAATGAAGTAATAAAGCCTTGAAGACTATTACAAGCACTCGCTGGGATTTGCTTTACACTTGCAGTACAGTAATACACTCGTATGATCTATACAAGTGTATTACTGTACTGCTGCGGCGGCACAAAGCGCACGGCGTCATAGAAACCAGCACGGCGTCATAGCAACCAATGACGCCGTGCGCTCAGGCACTAAGCAGGATGCCAGTCCGGTATATCACCGACGGTGTTCCATGGACGTGTGAATAAGGCCTTAGGAGTAGCCCCAAGTCAAATCTGGTTAACACAGTGCTTCCACACCCACTGTATAACGCATGTCGCATTGCAACACAGTTCACAGTCATTAAATGCAATGTCTCATTATTTTCCTGTCGCTCAACACATGTCACAGTGTAGCCCCGAACTTGTAGTGTTATCTGGGGTTCTCTCAGGTTTAGGTTTAAAACTTGAAAATTCCAAAGTAGCTCAAAACATACACATGCAATGGAAAAAAAAGTATAAGCCAGGTCAGAAGGAAATATTCTTTATACCAAAAAATATTTCAGTGCTATTCACGCCCCTTCTTTCAAATTTCTCTTTATTGAGTAACGTATTGAACAAACAGAGGTACAACATACAGCCAGGTCCATAAATATTGGGACATCAACACAATTCTAAATTTTTTGGCTCTATACACCACCACAATGGATTTGAAATGAAACAAACAAGATGAACGGTGTAGGAATTACAACAGTTTGAATATGTGCCTCCCACTTGTTAAGAAACCAAAAGTAATGGGACAATTGGCTTCTCAGCTATTCCATGGCCAGGTGTGTGTTATTCCCTCATTATCCCAATTACAATGAGCAGATAAAAGGTCCAGAGTTCATTTCAAGTGTGCTATTTGCATTTGGAATCTGTTGCTGTCAACTCTCAAGATGAGATCCAAAGAACTGTCACTATCAGTGAAGCAAGCCATCATTAGGCTGAAAAAACAAAACAAACCCATCAGAGAGATAGCAAAAACATTAGGCGTGGCCAAAACAACTGTTTGGAACATTCTTAAAAAGAAGGAACGCACCGGTGAGCTCAGCAACACCAAAATATCCAGAAGACCACGGAAAACAACTGTGGTGGATGACCGAAGAATTCTTTCCCTAGTAAAGAAAACACCCTTCACAAACCGTTGGCCAGATCAAGAACACTCTCCAGGAGGTAGGTGTATGTGTGTCAAAGTCAACAGTCAAGAGAAGACTTCACCAGAGTGAATACAGAGGGTTCACCACAAGATGTGAACCATTGGTGAGCCTCAAAAACAGAGCCCCCCATATAAAATACCCCTTCTTTGTGGCCTCAGTAGAAGCCCACATAGTGCCCCATAATAATGTACCAGTATCAAGTGCCTCTCTTCCACCCCCCATGTGCCAGTACCAAGTGCCTCTCCATGCCCCCCATGTGCCATTAACAAGTGCCTCTCTTCCCCCCATGTGCCAGTATCAAGTGCCTCTCTTCCCCCCATGTGCCAGTATCAAGTGCCTCCCTGATGTGCCAGTATCAAGTGCCAACCCCCCCATGTGCCAGTATCAAGTGCCAACCCCCCCATGTGCCAGTATCAAGTGCTAACCCCCCCATGAGCCAGTATCAAGTGCCAAACCCCCCATGTGCCAGTATCAAGTGTCAAACCCTCCATGTGCCAGTATCAAGTGTCAAACCCTCCATGTGCCAGTATCAAGTGCCAAACCCCTCCCCATGTGCCAGTATCAAGTGCCAACCCCCCACGTGCCAGTATCAAGTGCCAACCCCCCATGTGCCAGTAACAAGTGCCAACCCCCCCATGTGCCAGTAACAAGTGCCAACCCCCATGTGCCAGTATCAAGTGCCAACCCCCCCATGTGCCAGGATCAAGTGCCAAACCCCCCCATGTGCCAGTATCAAGTGCCTCGCGCTCCCCCCATGTGGCAGTAAAAGTCCGGTATTAAAAAACAAAACAAAAAAAAAACACTTATACTTACCTCCATGGCAGCGATGTGATGCAGACCTCTTCCGGGCTGTGTCCCGCGCTGTACGGTTCAGGCGGCGTGATGACATCATTGCGCCGCCTGCACCGGCCTCTGATAGGCTGCGGACCTTGTGCCGGAGGCCTATCAGAGGAACAGGGAAGGGAGACACCTCTCCCTCCCCTGCCCCACAGCACAAGCATCTGTATCGCTGTCTTGAGGATGGCGATACAGATGACTATGGAGATGAACGCTTCCACAATGGAAGCGTTCATCTCCCTGTGACCTGCCGGTGTCGGGTGGTGGGCTTGGGGGCCCCTAAGGACTCGGGGGCCCGGGGGCAATTGCTCCCCTTGCCTCTATGGAAGCGCCGCCCCTGATGGTGGGAAAGCCTTCAGAAAACTTCTCCTACCCAGCGCAATGTTATACAATATAATAGCTGCCTGAGTAGTCTCCAAGGACTCCACTCTGTGTCCGAGGTGCTTGATATCACTTTTAATCTCAGCCAGTTCGCTCATGACTGGCTGTATGGCTTGAGCCAGAGCTTGTTTTAGGAACTTCTTAGAGATCTGTGGGCGCTCTCCTGTCGCACTGGCCACTGTGGAGTCAGATAAGCTGTCTGCTTCTGAGTCTATGGAGCCCTCCTCCCTCCCCTCAAGCTCCATTTTGTGCGTGCAGGCTCGGTGAAGAATTTCTCCAAGTCAGAGCTTTTGTATCATGACCGGTGTGCCGATCACATACGTGATGCAAAGGGAGGGAAAAGGGAAGGCCCTGTCCAAGGGAGAGGGAAAGGTGGTGACTCCTAACTCACCTTGAGGCTGGCACCTGACTTGCCTGACGTCCCTAGACGGGTTTCTCACCCGTACGCCGATCACGTGCCTAAACCCTGGCTTTCCCTAAGATGAGCCCTAGGTAGTGAATAGGGCGGTGGGAACACTAGTCCTCACCACTAACACTAAAGGAAAACACCAAGGAGAGGACAGACAATACAGACAAAACATATAATCCCAGGTGGGCGACAACAGCGGACAACAAAAGCCCAACAGGGATCCGGAGAGTAACGCTCTGGAACAACAACCAGGAATCACAGCTACACAGCTCCAGTGGGTCAGTATAGAAGTCCAGGCAGGAAGCTCTATATCTCGCAACCAGAAAAGTGGGAGGGAGAATATAAGGAGGTTGGGAGTGACGGACAAGAAACAGCTGAGGAGAAGAAGCTACGGATCCCTGAGTAAGACAAAAAGGATTTCAAGGCAAACACAAAAAGCTACCATTAAGAAACAGCGCAATCTTTAGACATAGAGCGCGCAGCCACCCGCTGTGACTTCCTGACCCCGGGTATAACGGAGTCAGACGTGGCTCTTGACACCCTTCTGACATTCTGTGGTTGGGTCTCGTGGCGTCCCTCTAGTCTTTGGCTTTATCCCTGCCTATCTTGACCATTTTGAAGAGGTGTAAGCTATTCTAAAAGCTTCTGTACAGACCCGTGTGGTGGGAGCACACTAGCGCGTGGCCACCATGCTCTGCTGTCAGGCTCCGCCCCCCTATTCACACCCCTTCCACCTGTACATCGCATTGCCTTTTTTGCATTATTGGTGGAAGGGTTTGTGCTGCATGGCAACAATCCAGGTGACATTGAAGTAATCACCAACTCTGTGCTTAGATTTTAGTACATTGTCTATTATACAGCACTGCCTCCCTGTCTCCATCCAAGCACAAGGTGTAGACACATATACATGTAGTACTGCCTTCATGTTTCTTCATGTAAATAATGTAAACACAGATATTGCTGCATCCTTATCCGATTTTAGAAACATCCCCCCTTGTGCGGGCCCCTCACAGGTAATATACTTACCCCGCTCCTGGTGCCACTCCTGGTCCCCGCACCTTCGCTGCTGCTTCTCCCTGCACACCGATGAAAACAGCATAATGCCTGGTAGGATTGATCATGCTGAGTAAAATGATACCTTTCTTTTTCCTGTAGGTTGCACTGCAACTTAGATTTCTTTGTTTTTATATTTATGCAAATTAGACATTTTGAGCACCAAGGGGCTGGGCCTAAGCCCTTGGTGCACCTCTCACAAAATGCCCCTGTGCTCTGTGCACACCTTCTCCCTTTTGATTGACAGGTGTACATGTACAGCAGTGGAGCCAATGAATAATGTGATCATGTGAAGCTTCTGGTTCACAAAACATGTACATGTGGATTATCTGAATAAGTTCATATTCCCCCTGTACCGGCCTATATGTAAATAACTGCCGCTCACACAGTTATTTGTGCTCGTGCCTGCCCCTTGTCGGCTCAGTGACTCAGCGCTTGCACAGTGGAGCAGATCAGCGTTCGAAGCAGCAGTATTTTCTCTGACAGAATGCCGGACACCTGGCAAACCCCATTATAGTGAATGGGATCTGTCGGGCGCTAGCGGTGTCTGGAATATATCAGATATGGCAAATCCAATATTCTGTTCCTAGGCCAGAAAAGAGCATAAGAATTGCAAGCGCAGCTTACTAGGTTGACAAAATAAATATGCACAAAATGCTAAAAAAAAAATTTTTGGGGGGGGAGGGTGCAAGATAAGAGATCAAACACTAAATCATGCCTCAACCAGTACTAGCAACAGGGGTTAATACAACATACAGCTAAATAGTCTACATTGTAATGACTTGTTTAGCTGGGAGAAAATCACTGACTTGATATCGATTTGTTTGAAACGGTCAGATTTTCTTCTTTCTTTATAACTAATTAACTGGCGCTTAAGACTTAACTCTACTTAGAGCTAAATATATTGGCCTCTTATTTTCCATTTATGTATTGTTTTTTAACCTGATCTACAAAAAAAAATTTCATCATTAAGGGCATTTCCAGTCTTGCATAGAAAAGGCTAAAGGGTTTATGACCGGGCTTACTGAAACAGCTGAGCGGGCCAGCACTCCACTGTTTCTGTAACTCCCATTGTAGTGAATGGGCGCTGTGCAAAAACAGCATAGCAGAACAAGCTACGCTGCTTCGGTAACTACCGGAACATAGGAAATTTGTGCTATTGTATTCAGCTCACAGAGAGTTGCCTAGGTTGGATACCTTGCAATAAGCTGAGCAGCTGTATAAACTGCCCTTGAATGAGGAACCTTTGGCCCTGGATGTTGTAATTCGATGACAGCGAGCAGAGATTTTGAAAGTGGCTGTATCTCATTTTTCTTTCTATGTCAGCTTGTGTAAAGATCTCATGTACTGTAGATAATTTGTGTTAGTTAGCTTTCACACTGCCTTTGCAGTGCCCATCGATGGTGTACAATGGGAGCATTTCCTGACATATACAATGCATTCGGAAAGTCTTCAGACCCTTTCACTTTTTTCGCATTTTGTTATGTTGCTGCCTTGAGCTAAAATAAAAATAAAAAAATTACGTTTTTCTCCATTGTTCTGCACTCCATTCCCCATAATGACAAAGTGAAAACTGAATGCTCAAAATCTTTGCTAACTTATTGAAAAAGAAAAACTAAAATCTTGCATTGATATAAGTATTCACACCCTTTATTCAGTACTTAGTTGAAGCATGTTTAGCAGCGATTATAGCCTCCAATCTTCTTGAGTATGATACCACAAGGTTTCTACACCTGGATTTGGGATTTTCTACCATTCTGCAGATCCTCTCAAGCTCTGTCAGGTTGGATGGGGACCATCGTTGAACAGCCATTTTCAGGTCTCTCCAGAGATTTTTTATTGGGTTCAAGTCAGGGCTCTGGCCGGGCCATTCAAGGACATTGACAAAGTTGTCCCATTACCATTCCTATGTGCTTAGAGACATTTTGGCCCAATCTGAGTTCAAAGTACTCTAGATTATGTTTTCATCAAGAATATCTAGGTACTTTGCTTCATCCAGCTTTCCCTTAACTCTGATCAGTCTCTCTGTTCCAGCAGCCAATGAAACACACCCCACAGCATGATGCTTAGAATTGAGACCAAAAAGTTCAATCTTAGTTTCATCAGACAAGAGAATGTTGTGTTGAATGTGTGTTGAGGGCCATTGTCTTGTTGGAAGGTTAACCTTCAGCCCAGTCTGAGATCCAAAGCACTCTGGATCAGGTTTTTATTGAGATTATCTCTGTACTTTGCTCCATTATCCCTGTCCCAGCTGCTGAAAAACACCCCTACAGCATTATACTGCCACCTCCGTGCTTCACTATAGGGATGGTATGGGGCAGGTAAAGAGCAGTATCTGGGTTCCTCCAGATATGACACTTTAGAATTGAGACAAAAAAGTTCAATCTTGGTTTCATCAAAACAGAGATCCCTGGTTCTCACAGTATGAGTCATTTAGGTGCTTTTTTCATTTATCTTTTACTGAGGAGAGGCTTCTTTCTAGCCACTGTGCACAAAGTCCAGAATGGTGGAGGGCTGCAGTGATGGTTAACCTTCTGGAAGTTTCTCCCATCTGCACACAAAATCTTTAGCGCTCAACCAGAATGACCATTGGGTTTTTGGTCACTTCTTCTACAAGAATTTATATTTAGTTTGGTGGGATGGCCAGTTCTAAGAACATAGTCACAGTAATACCATAATTCTAAAATATAACTTTTAATATATATAAATAAAATAGTCAATAAATCCCTCCAAGTAATATTTAATCAATCAATATAGAAAGACAAAAGAAGAAATAAATTTGAAAACTGGCCGCTTATCCACCGGACGCCATCACCACAGGTCCTCCGAAGTTACCACTGCCTTATACACCTGAGCTGCGGACAATATTATTGATTCATCTAGTCCCTCATGGGCACGCAAGTATTACTGATACAAATCAGCAGTTACTAGTCCACAGTCTCTATATTGAATGGTGTTGGTATGTTGGTATGTATATATACCGTTTTGAAATGTTAGCCATTGTTTATAGCTAACCAATATCAAGATGACCATTTTTATCTTTTTTCTTTGACTGATATCTAATGTCCGTTATTTGTATTACCTATGTGTGATGGTAATAGTCCAGAGGCGGAGTGTCAATGCAATAGTTAGACCAGTATACACCCAAATATACGGGTCGGTGTATCTCAATTTGGCCGCAGTCCTCAGTATGATTTTGATGTATGAGCAGGGGTTTCTTATCAATCCTGTTCATCTTCCTCATGATTTTTCTCTTACTGTTGGCAACTGATTTAATCATCTTATTGACCTTATTGATCAGTATTAATCCAAGCAGTGGCCTACTCGATTCTAATTTCTAATATCTTTCTAGTTACCCTCTAACGGAGGAGAAAAATATAAAAAGAAATAATAAAAAATATCTATATATATATATATGTAATAATATTTGTATTTAACTTTGGTGATAGGTGTTCTTTGCTAAATATGTCCCCTGATGAGCCTGACACCAACCAGGCGAAACGCGTAGGGACATCTTACTTCTGTATCTCTTACTTATCTTATTTTCATATTTTGGTGTAGTCTGTCACTGGGGTTTATAATCTGTGTACATTTATTATTTTTCTTGTGTAGATTAGCCCAGGTATCTCCATAGGGTCCCCTTTATCTAGGCATCTGTCCCTGCAGGGTTAACTAGGGACTCTAGGAGGCACGAGAAACGGGATCGCCCCTATCGGGGCGGCTATTCCGTATTAGGTAGGGCTACTACGTTAGGGTCCTTATAGGGCTATTACCTCCCTAATTAGGTTTCATTAACATCTACTAACCATTATTAAACAACATTTATCATCCTGACCCTAGTTTTCAAATTTATTTCTTCTTTTGTCTTTCTATATTGATTGATTAAATATTACTTGGAGGGATTTATTGACTATTTTATTTATATATATTAAAAGTTATATTTTAGAATTATGGTATTACTGTGACTATGTAATTTGTTGACCATATTCTACTATAGAATTCCCTGAACAGGAACTTGTTCAACCTGTGAATAACAGTTCTAAGAACAGTCTTGGTTTTTCCAAACATCTTCCATTTGAGAATTATGAGCTCTTGGGAAGTTTCAATGCAGCAGAAATTTTTTGTATCCTTTTCCATGTCTGTGCCTCTACACAATCCTGTATCTAAACTCTAAAGGCAGTTCTTTACTCCACATGGCTTGGTTTTTGATCTGATGCGCATTAGATAAACAGGGGTTTAACTTTCCAAATCATGTCCACTCAACTGAATTTACCACAGGTGACACCAATCAAGGTATAGAAACATCCCAAAGATGATCAAGAGAAATGCCCCAGAGCTAAATATAGCAAAGGGTCTGAATTCATATGCCTATGAAAAATTTTAGTTTTTCCATTCTATTAATTTGCAAACATTTCAAAAATTCAGTTTTCATTTTTTTTTTATTAAAGAAGAATGATGATGGGGAAAACTTTATTTTATTTTTATTTCAGCACAAGGCTGCAACATAACAAAATGTTAAAATAGCTAAAGGGTCCAAAGACTTTCTGAATGCATTGTATCTCCATGTGATGCCTCTGAGGAATGTTTTACAGTGATTTTTTTGAGGCTGTTGGTACTTGACTAGATGTGAAGGGAAAATGGCTGAGCATCTTATAAAGTGAATACTAGTGAGCTCTTCCATTATGGAAGCGCTCACTAGTATGCATTAGGTGTCGGGAGCGGGGAAGAAGCGCTGCAAGCACTTCCGGGAATCACTCTCCCTGGTCTTCTTTGCTGGGGCCGGCACTGCACTGTCCTGACCCCGTACGGCGCCAGGACGTAGTGCGCACACTATGACCTGACACTGCACACTGACAGGGGAGCGTGACTTCTGCCGGAGATGACAGGGAGCGTGACTTCTGCCGGAGATGAAGAAGAGCCGCAGCGCAGGAGAGGTAAGAAATGGAATTGAATTCATTGCTGTTTAAGCACATGGGTATTGAGGTAGCATGCAATCAAGATGATATGCAATTGTTTGAGTCCATTAGCGTCATGTGATATATATACAGTCAGGTCCATAAATATTAGGACATTAACACAATTCTAACATTTTTGGCTCTATACACCACCACAATGGATTTGAAATGAAACAAATAAAATGTGCTTTAACTGCAGACTGTCAGCTTTAATTTGAGGGTATTTACATCCAAATCAGGTGAATGGTGTAGGAATTACAACAGTTTGCATATGTGCCTACCACTTGTTAAGGAACCAATAGTAATGGGACATAATAATAATCATAAATCAAACTTTCACTTTTTAATACTTGGTTGCAAATCCTTTGCAGACAATTACAGCCTAAAGTCTGGAACGCATAGACATCACCAGACGCTGGGTTTCATCCCTGGTGATGCTCTGCCAGGCCTCTACTGCAACTGTCTTCAGTTCCTGCTTGTTCTTGGGGCATTTTCCCTTCAGTTTTGTCTTCAGCAAGTGAAATGCATGCTCAATCGTATTCAGGTCAGGTGATTGATTTGGCCATTGCATAACATTCCACTTCTTTCCCTTAAAAAACTCTTTGGTTGCTTTTGCAGTATGCTTTGGGTCATTGTCCATCTGCACTGTGAAGTGCCGTCCAATGAGTTCTGAAGCATTTGGCTGAATATAAGCAGATAATATTGCCTAAAACACTTCAGAATTCATCCTGCTGCTTTTGTCAGCAGTCACATCATCAATAAATACAAGAGAACCAGTTCCATTGGCAGCCATGGTATGCTTAGAATCATGAGCAGTTCCTTTCCTTCTCTATACTCTTTTCTTCCCATCACTCTGGTACAAGTTGATCTTGGTCTCATCTGTCTATAGGATGTTGTTCCAGAACTGTGAAGGCTTTTTTTGATGTCGTTTGGCAAACTCTAATCTGGCCCTCCTGTTTTTGAGGCTCACCAATGGTTTACATCTTGTGGTGAACCCTCTGTATTCACTCTGGTGAAGTCTTCTCTTGATTGTTGACTTTGACACACATACACCTACCTCCTGGAGAGTGTTCTTGATCTGGCCAACTGTTGTGAAGGGTGTTTTCTTCACCAGGGAAAGAATTCTTCTTGTTTTCTGTGGTCTTCCGGGTCTTTTGGTGTTGCTGAGCTCACCGGTGCTTTCCTTATTTTTAAGAATGTTCCAAACAGTTGTTTTGGCCACGCCTAATGTTTTTGCTATCTCTCTGGTGGGTTCATTTTGTTATTTCAGCCTAATGATGGCTTGCTTCACTGATAGCTCTTTGGATCTCATCTTGAGAGTTGACAGCAACAGATTCAAAATGCAAATAGCACACTTGAAAATAACTCTGGACCTTTTATCTGCTCATTGTAATGAGGGAACAACACACACCTGGCCATGGAACAGCTGAGAAGCCAATTGTCCCATTACTTTTGGTTCCTTAACAAGTGGGAGGCACATATGCAAACTGTTGTAATTCCTACACCGTTCACCTGATTTGGATGTAAATACCCTCAAATTAAAGCTGACAGTTTGCAGTTAAAGCAGATCTTGTTCTTTCATTTCAAATTCATTGTGGTGGTGTATAGAGCCAAAAATGTTAGAATTGTGTCGATGTCCCAATATTTATGGACCTGACTGTATATATATACCGTACAGACCAAAAGTTTGGACACACCTTCTCATTCAAAGAGTTTTCTTTATTTTCATGACTATGAAAATTGTAGATTCACATTGAAGGCATCAAAACTATGAATTAACACATGTGGAATTATAAACATAAAAAACAAGTGTGAAACAACTGAAAATATGTAATATGTAATATTCTAGGTTCTTCAAAGTAGCCACCTTTTGCTTTGATTACTGCTTTGCACACTCTTGGCATTCTCTTGATGAGCTTCAAGAGGTAGTCCCCTGAAATGGTTTTCACTTCACAGGTGTGCCCTGTCAGGTTTAATAAGTGGGATTTCTTGCCTTATAAATGGGGTTGGGACCATCAGTTGCGTTGAGGAGAAGTCAGGTGGATACACAGCTGATAGTCCTATTGAATAGACTGTTAGAATTTGTATTATGGCAAGAAAAAAGCAGCTAAGTAAAGAAAAACGAGTGGCCATCATTACTTTAAGAAATGAAGGTCAGTCAGTAAGCCGGAAAATTGGGAAAACTTTGAAAGTAAGGGCTATTTGACCATGAAGGAGAGTGATGGGGTGCTGCGCCAGATGACCTGGCCTCCACAGTCACCGGACCTGAACCCAATCGAGATGGTTTGGGGTGAGCTGGACCGCAGAGTGAAGGCAAAAGGGCCAACAAGTGCTAAGCATCTCTGGGAACTCCTTCAAGACTGTTGGAAGACCATTTCAGGGGACTACCTCTTGAAGCTCATCAAGAGAATGCCAAGAGTGTGCAAAGCAGTAATCAAAGCAAAAGGTGGCTACTTTGAAGAACCTAGAATATGACATATTTTCAGTTGTTTCACACTTGTTTGTTATGTATATAATTCCACATGTGTTAATTCATAGTTTTGATGCCTTCATAGTCATGAAAATAAAGAAAACTCTTTGAATGAGAAGGTGTGTGAAAACTTTTGGTCTGTACTGTATATATATGTTCATCAAATATGCATGGGTAAGTGTATGGAGTGGATTCATTCCTTACACTGTGGGTGCAGCTGTGTTATACAGCTAACATCTGTCTGTGATGTCAGGATTCAAAGATAACCCTAATCCCAAATGTTCAACGCCCTCTGATGACGTTGCCAATAACCACTGTGAAATCTGATTGTTTAGACATAGGGAGCCACCCACCTTCCTATGTCCCCCGATCGCCACAAACCCCCCTTGTTACACAATCGCTGGGTGTGGAGCAGGTTGTCATTGCAGTCAGAGCCCTAACGAAGGACCTTACTGTTTTGAAATAATATGAGGTACACGTCTCAATTAAGGCTAATATCACGGAAAAGAATAGAGGCGCTAAAACTAATAGACAGTATTTTACTATTACTAATTAAAACGGGGAATTTATCACATTTACAACCAACATTTAAAAAGAGAAACCGCATAATCTGGCAATGTGGCCTGATGCATTGATTGGGACTAAATATATGTCTGCCCAATTTTAGTAATTGATGCGGATTCCCAAAACCAAAGACTAGGTAGGTGGTATCACAAAGTAGGTATGAGAGCCTAATGGTCAGTGTCCAAAAAATGCTGGAGTATGAACAGCTACACAGAAACTGAACCTTATAAAAAATGCCCACTGAAATGTTTGCTCAAAAACAAAACGGGGAGGACTCTCCAAGAAAAAACCTCACCACCTGCGTACCACTAACTAAAGCTCCCACATGCTGCGTCGCAAGGCTCGACGCGTTTCGTCAAAGACTCACCAGGAGCAAGGTTTTTAAGCAAATCTAGAGCATGTAGTGGAACGGGACGCTGTCACACTGGAGTTGTGTGACAGCCTACGCGGCACTGTGGCGGCCATGAAGCGGCCGCGCAAACCGCCGGTACATGAAGGGGAGTGGGACACACCCCCAGGAGGGACGGAGGACATGTGGCCAATGGAGCGCAAGCGGGGAGGAGAAACTCCTTAACCCATAAGTGTCCTCCAGAGGCGCATGAGAGGAGTCCTGCATCCTACTATAAATTATATTAAACAGGGACAACATGGGCAAGTATGCTTGCTATATCAGCTCAGTACAAGCGGGAATAGAAGGGGGAAGGACACTAACAACAAGCAAGCGATGCCATTGCCGCTGTCATAAAACACACAATGACGTAAACAGACCGTGATTGCTTAGATATAACACCACATGCAGCGGCATCAATCTAAGTTACATCCACATTTGACATGGATACAAACTATCGAATGCAGTGCAATGGCTAACACTGTATAAGAATTATCAGATGACAAAAAACATCCCATTGGTATCTAATTACTGGGAAGATGATGGACAACAAAGAAAAAAAAAATCACCATTAATAAGAACATGATAACCAACTATTAGGGGACCGTCATAATTTTATGTTGTTGTTACTGTGTAATGGGTTCAATAGATGGTTATTATGAGCCCATTTTTAATCACTCAGCATTACTATTACTGTATCCCCAAAATGTCCTTAATTGTACAATACACCCAAATAGCTGATGAGGCATTGAAATGTTTATAATGGCTACTACTGTATCCCAATGCTATTAAATGTTGGTAATCCAGGGAATGTTATCAATCCTTTAAACATTAAAAGATGTATTAGCACTCAATGAAGCATGCATAGAAAATGTGATCATTAAGTCTGGAGGGGCAGACTGTGCCCAACCTGAATGTCCATTGGGCCTCCTTCTGACGGACACGTTGATCAAGCTTTCCCCCCCAAAAGATGGTCTCACAATTTCAATTCCCTAAAAGGAAATTGATCGCACGTCTCCAGCATGATGTAAGTTGATATGACGTGCGACTGGGGGTGTCTGCGTTCTTTTTAACATCGTTCAGATGCTCACCAATTCTGCGGCGGAAGTCCTGGATCGTTTTGTCGACATATTGCAACCCGCACACGCAGGTAGCCAAATAGAACAGGCCCGAAGACCTGCAATTGACGAAACATCTAATGCTGAAAGATTTTGAAGTGGCTGTGCTAACAAACGTGGAACCCAATTTAATCGAGTCACATGCTAAACAGCCACTACACCGAAAAGTGCCTCGCATGGGATTTGTCAACCAAGTGTTAGAACCAGGAGTCTGAAAAAAACAGTGGACCAGACGGTCCTTTAAATTGCGACCTCTTTGATATGTAATTGCTGGACAATCCCATACTAAATGTTAAATGTCCGTCTCCATTTTAAGGACAAATGTCTCCGCAAAATCTCCTGAATCGGTCCATTGGCCGCATCAAAGGTTGTTATTAGACGAATCTGTTTGTCATTCATTTTTTTGTCTCTAGGATTGAGAAGAGACTCTTGTGTGCGTGCCAATGAATGCTGGTAGGCTGATGACAGAATCCTGTGAGGATAACCATGTCTGAGAAATCTATTCTCCAGATCCCTGGCCTTTGTTTTAAAGTCCGGGACTGAAGAACAGTTGCGACGAACTCACGGAGATACTGCCCTTTTGGCATTCCGTTTTTCAGAGGAAAAGGGTGGCAGCTGTCCCAGTGTAATAAACTGTTCCCCTTTTTTTGCAGAACAGGTTAGTATGGATCTTGCCATCATCAGTTTTCATAAAGACAAGATCCAAAAATGCAATATGAGTTGGATTAATCTCCGATGTAAAAAAGAGGCTACATTTATTGATGTTCAAGACCCTGACAAATTCACTAATTCCTGTATAGTTCCGGTCCAAAAAATCAGCACATCGATGTATCTAAGCCACATCGAAATGTGGGAAGACCATTCCAGAAGTTCATCCCCAAAAACAACTTCCTTCTCCCACCAGCCCAGGTATAATTTGGCATAAGATGGTGCGCATGGACTCCCCATGGCCACGCCCCAGAGCTAGTGGTAGAATCGGCGGTTAAAGAGGAAAACATTATGATGTAAAATGAACCTCGGCAGGTCAATGACAAAATCATTATGAGGCCTAAACTTTCTCCCCCTTGTCTGCAGGAAGTAATGCACCGCTTCAATGCCCTCCACATGAGGAATGGAGCTATAGAGGGCCTCCACATCGAGGCTAGTGAGCAATGTATCGCTCTCGACATAGAGGCCATCCAGTTTGTTAACAACACAAAGGAGGGCAGAGCCGGGACAAAGGGTTTAATAATGACCTCAACATAATTGCTGATCTGGTGAGTGAGGCTATTTGTGCCCGATACAAATGGCCTGCCTTTTAAGGGGTGTAAGCCCTTATGTATTTCAAGGAAAACTATAAAAGCAGGCCAACTGTTGGCATTTAGGCAACAGGGCTTGATACTCAGCCTTGCTTATAAGATTGGCCTCCAGGGCTGGAACAATGAGGTTTTTTAATTCCAGCAGGTATTGCTCTGTGGAATTTCCTGATAGTAGTCCATAGCAACTACTATCCTTCAAGATGTCCAAACACATATTGAGGTATTGCTGGCACCCCAATACCAGAACGTTACCCCCCTTGTCAGCCGCCTTTATTATTATAATGGTATCTTTTTCAAATGATAATAATCCCTCCAGTTCATCTTTAGTGATATTATTCCTGAACTTAAAGCCCTCTAATTGCATCAGGTCCTCAATGACCAATTTCAAAAAGACATCCATAGGGGTAGTGTCATTTATAGGGGGGTTCAGTTGGGGGCGAATTTTCATGGATGTAAAGGGGCCTTCACCTGGCGCCCTCTCATTCTCACACATCAGATCTACTAAATTTCTCATATCTGCTAGGTCTACAATATCTATACCTAATTCTGCACATTGACGGCTCTCGTGATTCATGAAAAAATGTTTCCACTTTAATTTTCTCAAGAAGAGATTAGGGTCTTTCACCCATCCAAACAAATCAAAGGCATAAGTGGGGACAAAGGAAAGGCCCTTTTTGCTTATTTCAGCTTCCGTAAGTGCCCTATCTGACAAGTTGATAACTTGTATTTCATCAGAGGACGTAACTATGTGGTGAAGGTGCTTTTGGGCACATTATTGAGAGTCCCTTCTTTCTCTCAACAGGTAATGTTGTGGTTGTAAATTTGATACATTCCCCATTTTAATTAATAAAACCCTAACAAAGGACCCCAGCCCTGCCATCTTAGTACTTCCATTACACTGTGGGGTACTGGCATGTTGTAATAGGATGATGCCAGTATTTGACCTCACCTGGCTGGAAACCAGCCCAGCCACACATGTTGGGAGGAAAATGCCTGCCTTCCCAGACAAAACCCATCACTGTGTCACATGCCCCCCCCCCCCCCCTTTGCTCAACCCTGAGGGGGTGAACACACGGGGTGGAATAAAATCGGAGGACTGGTGGGTATTTGTTTCCCCTCCAATCCGCCTATTTCTGGAAACCTGTTGCGAGCGCCAATAGGAAGGTATTTTAGTATTGAATATGTTGTTATAAAATATAGAATATACATATACTACCTATAGAATATACATATACTACACTGTATCTCATCTCTTCATCAGGAGTATCAGGAGACATTGCTCCTGATGAAGGGACGTGCCTGTCCCGAAACGCGTTGAGCCGGATAATTACCTTAATAAAGACAAGTGAACAGAAGCACCCGTGTGATTGGCTGCCTTCATCTTGTAAGATTCTAGAAGCGATCCAGGCTGGGGGGTGTTAGGTTTACAGGTGTATTATGCTTCCCCTCGTGAAGTGAGTAAGAAGTATACGATACTATAATATTTATATGATACATGTATCTTTTTATACGATCTTTACTTGTTCGCTCTATTCACTTACTACACATTGGCTTGATTGTTCATATAAATTAACGGTCTCTAAGCCACACGAGATCCAGTGTAGTATATGTATATTCTATATTTTATAACAACATATTCAATACTAAAATACATTCCTATTGGCGCTCGCAACGGGTTTCCATAAATAGGCGGATTGGAGGGGAAACAATTACCCACCAGTCCGCCTATTTTCTTCCACCCCATTTATCCTACGCATGTGGACACACTAGTCTGCTTGACAAACCCCTGAGCAGCCCATCTACTATTCTGTCTTTTCCATACTACTCCTACAACCCTCTGGCGCCTCAAGTTTTTCAGATCCGTTGGAGTCAATTCCATCAGATCCGACTGACCCTCAAACCTTCTTTCTTTTATATCCCACGGGGTGAACACACGCCAGACAGTGTACCCGGGACATTTCATCCACGTTTCCCTGTAACCGGCCTGCCCTGTGTTCCACCGAAAACTTAAAGTTTTGTAAGGACAGAAACCATCGGGTGACCCGGGAATTTCTGTCTTTGGCCAGGCTCATCCACTTGAGAGGGGAGTGGTCAGTCACCAGGCAGAACTTTCTCCCCAACAAATAATAGCGGAGAGACTGGAGTGCCCACTTGATGGCCAGGCACTGTCTCTCCACTATACTATACCTTTTCTCAGCTGGGGTGAGCTTACGGCTGAGGAAGACAACGGGATGCTCCTCCCCGTTGACTTTCTGAGACAGTACAGCACCGAGGCCTACTTCGGAGGCATCAGTCTGTACTATAAACTCCCTTTTGAAGTCAGGAGTCACCAAAACCGTGAATCCACACAGGGCCGACTTCAAAGCGGAGAAAGCCTCTTACGCCCGATCATACCATCGAACCATCACTGACTTGTGTCCCTTCAAGTGCTCTGTCAATGGCGCGGCCACCATAGCAAAGTGGGGAACAAACCTCATGTAATAGCCCATCATTCCCAGGAATGATTTTACTTGCCTAGTGGTGACAGGTCGAGGCCAATTTCTTATCGCCTTTATTTTGTTTTCTTGGGGTTTGATAACTCCATGGCAAATGACATACCCCAGGTACTTAGTCTCCTCTAACCCTATCACACATTTTTTCGGGTTAGCGGTTAGTCCAGCCTTCCGAAGGGAGTCCACTACAGCCTGCACTTTGGGTAGGTGACTTTCCCAGTCGGTACGGTGGATGACAATATCGTCCAGGTAGGCCGAAGCACACCAACGATGTGGCTGAAGCACAATGTCCATAAGTCGCTGAAAAGTGGCGGGGGCGCTGTTGTATCCAAGAAATTCTGCTCACTATCCTTGCATGGTCTTTGAAAGATGAGGAATCCGGATTTAAGCAATAGCTTATTTAATTAATAAAAGTCAAGTAAAAGGTTACAAGATAAATGGATAACAGAGTATAAAGCAATTTATAAAAATAAATAAATAAGCCTCAAAAGTACGTTGCTTGGTGGTGTCGCAGGTCCCGACGGTGAAGTGGGTACAGTTCACACAGGTAAAAGTGTTTCTTTGGATAGGACCGCGCTACCTCTGGAATCACAGAGAATCCACAATCGAAGCCAGCAAGATATTCACAAGCATGGGGAAGCAAACAGGCCAGTCAAAACCTCTCCTCCTCTCCTTTCCAGGCTTCTATGGAACACCAAAATTGCATCCAATAGTGAAGTACCGTCATGCAAGTCGGAGTAAAAACGGTTTTATTATACTCACAATGCACACGTATAAACAAGCAGTATACAATGGATCAAATCACCCGACCCGGGTTTCGCTCGGTTGAGCTTCGTCAGGGGTGCCTGACGAAGCTCAACCGAGCGAAACCCGGGTCGGGTGATTTGATCCATTGTATACTGCTTGTTTATACGTGTGCATTGTGAGTATAATAAAACCGTTTTTACTCCGACTTGCATGACGGTACTTCACTATTGGATGCAATTTTGGTGTTCCATAGAAGCCTGGAAAGGAGAGGAGGAGAGGTTTTGACTGGCCTGTTTGCTTCCCCATGCTTGTGAATATCTTGCTGGCTTCGATTGTGGATTCTCTGTGATTCCAGAGGTAGCGCGGTCCTATCCAAAGAGTATAAAGCAAACCTTCCTTCAATGTCCTATACTTGAAAAGAATATAAACATCACTAATAAATCCTAGTACTAGCTTCCCAATAATCAATATATATCTAACTAACTAACATTGATCTAGTGTATATATATATATATATATATATATATATATATCAAATCGAAACACATTCACACCCACAATTCCACCCCTTACTCCAGTATCTTCCGGCCTCCTTCATTAACATTCATCCAATGAACTTGCAGTAATCTGATCTGGGTCAACTCCTTCATATTCATGCAGTAACTGCCACCTTCCTGCGGATGGCATTGGTGTCCTTGTAGTTTGCCTTGGGCCTGAGGCATGGCATATTGTTTCAGCTATGTCAACTGCTGTCGGTCCAAACTTCCTTGAGAATCAGACCTTTTAGGGCCGACAGGATGCCTGCTCCATTACAAATGCGCAGTCCATTGTGTATAACACCGCAGGGGCTGGTTTCGAGTAATCAGGACAGGGGGAAACAGGAACCCTATCTCATTTCCATTCTTATCAGTCAGATGTCAAGCTTATTCACATTGCTATTGTTGCAGCTTTTACGACAAGAAATAGCAAACTGTTCAGTCTTATTCAGATGCTGTTTACGACAGGATGAAAACAAGATGTTCAGGCTTATTCAGATGTTAGGCCTATTGACATTGCTATTTACACCAGGATGACAGTAGTCCATTGCTCCCCCACCAACACATCCAAGTCCATCAAAGTCTATCAACTTGCACAAACCTATGTTGACTTCCAACAGGCGCCATGCAGACCAAAGGGTAACACCTTATACTGATAGAGCCCCTCAGGTGTGACAAATGCAGTTTTATCTTTGGCAGCCTCCGTTAAGGGCACCTGCCAGTACCCTTTTGTAAGGTACAAAACAGAAAAGTACCGCGCTTGTCCTAACCTCTCGAATAGCTCATCCACCCGGGGCATGGGATAGGCGTCGAACTTAAAAATATCGTTAAGTTTACAAAAGTCGTTACAAAACCGCAACGTCCCGTCCGGCTTGGGTATCAATACTATAGGACTGGCCCACTAACTTTTTGACTCCTCAATGACTTCTAGCTGCAACATTAGCTGCACCTCCTCCGAGATGGCTTGTCGCCGAGCTTCGGGTACCCGGTATGGTTTTAACCAGACTTTTGCCTGAGGCTCAGTGACAATGTCATGCTGGATTATGGAAGTGCCTCCAGGGAGGTCCGAGAACACATCCGTGTTCCGACTAATGAACTCCCTGGCCTCCTGAGTCTGTTTAGAGGAGAGGCTGTCAGCACTTTATACTGTGGCAGCCGCTTCTCTTGCATCAGACAGAGGGGCCAGACCCTCTTCTCCTAGAAAATCCAGCTGCGGGCTGTCTTCAGTACAGGTTTCCCTATCTTTCCACAGTTTAAGTAAATTCACATGGTAAACCTGCTCCGGCTTTCGCCACCCTGGCTGGTGTACCTTGTAGTCTACATCTCCAATTTTTTTTAGTACCTTGTAGGGCCCCTGCCACCTAGCCATTCACCTGGGTTAAAGTTCCAGACCCGAGCCTGACGATTGTAGACCCGACTCTGGGCTCGCTGAGATGCCTCCATATGCTCCGTAACAAGAGGCAACACTGTCTCTATCCAATCTTGCATCTGGGTAATGTACTCAATGAGACTTTTATGTGGAGTGGGTTGTTGTTCCCACGCCTCTTTGGCCACGTCCAAGAGACTGTGATGGTGTCTGCCATATAGCAGTTTGAAGGGTGAGAACCCAGTAAAGGCCTGGGGTACCTCTCGCACTGTGAACATGAGATAGGGCAGAAGGAGGTCCCAGTCCTTCCCATCTTTAGACACTACCCTTTTCAACCAATTTTTTAATGATTGGTTAAACCTCTCTACCAGACCGTCCGTTTGCGGATGGTAAACGGACGTCCGTAGTTGTTTTATGCGCAGCAACTTACTGAGTTCCCTCATCACCTTGGTCGGTCAGAACCTCTTTAGGTAGTCCTACTTGGGAAAACATCTCCATTAACTCCTTAGCTATGAGTTTGTCCTTCGTATATCGCAGTGGCACCGCCTCCGGGTACTGAGTGGCATAGTCTAGGATGACTAAGATGTGTTGATGCCCTCTGGCAGACTTTGGCACTATGAGATCCATAGGTATTCAGTCAAAGGGTACCTCGATAATCGGGAGAGGTACTAGGGAACTATGGAAATGTGGCTGGGGGCTAGTATTCTGGCAGGTCGAGCAAGACTTACAAAACCCTTCCACCTCTCTGAATATGCTGGGCCAGTAAAAGCGCTGTAGAATACGATCATGAGTTTTCTGCAGCTCCAGGTGAGCCCCGAGAATGTGTTGGTGGGCTAGATCTAACACGAGTTTGCGATAAGCCTTGGGAACCACCAACTGTTCAATAGGCTCACTCCGTAGTTGGTTTGCCCGATAAAACATATCCTGATGAACCACAAAATGGGGAAGCACTGACTCTGCCCCAGGTTGTTGTGGTTGACCATCTACTATTAACACCTTTTTCCAGGCTCGGGATAGGGTTGGGTCCCGACGGGCGGTACCAAAATTATCCACGGAGACATTGAGGTCTGCTAATTCAGGACCCGGCGGCAAGTCCTCCACGTCTCCCACCATCACACTTAGCGGGGTTGTCTCCCCCTTCTTCCACCGAAGTGGCTGTCACCCCTACCGCTGGCCCATCGGTCTCGGGTTCCCAGGGTTCTGGTCTGCCCCCTGAGCAGAGCCACTCTGCTAGGGTTACCCCTGTCTCATGGGTATCGGTAATTCTCTCAGAAGGCCATAGTGCCGGGAAGCCCGGGAAGTCTCTCCCTATTATTAGTTCATAGTGTAGATTGGTGGCGAAGGCCACCTCGTGGGTCCACCTGCCGGAAACCATGGATAGAGACTCCATAGCAGTGGGGTGGTCTTTTAAGTCTCCATGAATACACATTACCTCGACTTTTCGGCCAGTATACTCAACGGGCCGTACCAGTGTAGCCCTTACCAGGGACACCAGACTCCCTGAGCCCAGCAACGCCACCACCAGAGTGTTTTCTACTTCCACCTGGCACAAGTGGTTGTTGTCTATAGTCTCTGGCGTATCGGAGGCAACCAGCTTCCTGGCATATAATGAGTGGCGGTAGCCATAGTTAGTGTCCATGGGCTCACCTTGACGGGGACAGTCAGCCCTTACGTGGCCATGCTCCTGGCAACACCAGCAGACTATGGAAGCCGGGTCCGTAGGGGATACATCCCGGGTGGGTTTTGTTGGCACAAGTCGCCGGGTCTGGGGTAGAGATTTCTAGAGTTTGACTGCCCCCCTCCCAAAAGAACCCCCCTGTAGATTCCTGGTAGCCTCATAGCATTCCACCAGGTCCACCATCTCAAGGGCATTACCAGGAGACACCTGGCTGATCCAGTGCTGGAGAGGGTATGGCAAAGCCCTCCAAAATTCATCAGCAAACAGACGGTCCAGCATAGCAGTGGAACTCAGCATGTCAGGCTGCAGCCATTTTAGCAACAGGTGTAATAGATCATAATACTGAGGTCTCGCGGGTTCAGCCGGTTTAAACTCCCACTGATGCACCCACTGGGCCTGGACCAACACATTCGTCCCCAGTCTTGCCAGAATCTCACCCTTTACTATCGGGTAATCGGCTGCTTGATTGTCCGGTAAGTCGAAATACACCGGCTGGGGTCCAGATGCCAGGAACGGAGCGACGACCTCAGCCCATTGATCTCGAGGGTAGCTTCCCCCTCATGGCCACCGCCAGATAGGTTTCAACATCATCTGAGGGGGTAATCTTGGGGATCGCCGCACAGACCGCTTTCCGGGCATCGTGGACGCTCTTGGATGCTCCTGCCGCCTGTAAAGCCATCACATGTTGTAACAGCAGCTGGTTTGTTTCTTGCTGCTGCTTATTAGCCTCTTGCTGCTGCTTTCACAACAGCTTCCATTTTGTCGAGGGACACGGGTTGTAATCTCTCTGGTTTGATGTAAGACATACAACCGTGCCCGGAAAATAAAAATATATATTTCGGCCTTCACGCCAGCCTCACTGCCCTTGCCCGCATCCTCCACCAATTGTGGGGTTTTGCTCTGGTAGATAGGGTAAGCGGACGCAGTACAGAGGCAAAATACAAGTTCTTATCTCAAACTTCAGTGTTAATTCACACTTGCGGCCAGTTGCACAAAACAACACGTCACTTTGCAGTCTTTGGTGTTAATTCACACACAATGGAAAGTTTATATTGCACAAGTCACCTTGTTGGCAGTTCTGCCTCCAGTAGTCCACAGCAGGCTTTAAGGGGCCTGTTCCCCCTGCACATGGGTCTCAGCCATCCAGTCCGGCACAAAACCTCAGATCCCAACACAGAGACTCAGCTGCTGAGCCCAGCTGCCACGGCATCTAGGTTACTAAGCGGCCAGAATGATATCTTCCATCTCGGCCGTTACAGTGGAAACCCTACTTTAGTCAATGCTGAGCCCCCACAGTGACCTGGAGCGCTGTATGAGCACAGGTTGTGTTGGGTCTGTTCAGTCCCTGCCACACGCGCCAGGACTAATGGTGCGAGTGGCAGAGACTGAACATACTCTACACAGGCTGCTCAGATAACCTACTCTAGTAGACCAAAAAAAAGATAGTCTAGATGGGTGATAAATGACATGAGCAATTATGTCACATTGATGAAATCTATCTATTTAAATATGTTGAGAGCACTATGTTCACTAGCTTGACAAAGGCTCCATTGAGAGAGCTGAAATGCCGCATTGCTTTTGGGTGTAATAAACATCACCTGATTTTCACTACAAGACCGGAGTGCTGCCCTTTCTTCATCATTTTTATATATATTTATATATATCAATGGTTATAAATTTATATACATATAGATGCACACACCGCAATAATAACACTATAATGTACATAAACTAGGCTACACACAGTACAATCCACAATTACAATTCCAACCCACAAACTAGCAACCCACCCACCTGACTCTATACGCTGTCCCTATCAATACCAGCAATGCAAGGGTTAACACCAATACCAGGGTTTATGGTGGCACTGCAAGGGTTAACACAGATGCAGTACCGGGGTACGGCAGGGGTTAATACACTAGGGGTGTTTGGTGACAGGAATGCAGGGCAGCAGGAATAGGCAGGGGTAGGAAATGGTTAACACTGTGCAGGGGTTAAGGGGAATTATTGCAGGGGCTGCTGGGCAGTGGGATCAGGTGTTATGTTAGGGTACAGGGCAGCAGGGAAAGCGATATTTAGCCAGCTGGCTGCCGGGGTCCTGCGCTCTTCTCTCTGGGCAGGTCGGCTTCTGCCTGAGCGTCTCTCTCTCTCCCTCCCTCTCTCCCTCCCTCCCTTTCCTCCCTCTCTCTCTCCCTCTCTCTCCCTCCCTCTCTCTCTCTCTCCCTCCCTCCCTCTCTCCCTCTCTCTCTCTCCCTCCCAAGACACAGGTAGATCACAGACCCCCTTGTCAATGGGAAACGACTATACTATAGGATGCAAATGTGTGTACAGCCATATTGTACTATAGGCTGTCACACATTTGCACCTAGAGTGTCCATGGGTACATAATTAACAAACATACAAATAAGAAATAACACTTTCGGGGTCTTAGGACCAAATCAGAGTCGAGTCCTTGACCTTCATCACTATAGGACTTAGACTGTCCTGGTTGTAGTTACTTGGCAAGTCCTTTCGTCCATTTGTCGATGTCAGTTCAAAGATAGTCCAAGGTAGGACCACCCGGGTCACTGGGTGGATGGGCAGGTTGAAAAGCAAAAGTCCCTTTTGGATGGTGTCCTACGCAGTCAGGACACAGCGGAGTCTTTTTCCATGGACTCGGAGACTCGGCTTCTCTATACGCACAGGGGTATCTGGTGGGATATCCACCTTCTTAGCTGTAATCCTGTCTTGTGAAGGCCAGCAGAATCCATGGCAAAAGTCCTGCCTAGACTCTTCAGGACTCCACAACACACAAACACACGCCACACTCCGCTGCCAATCATTCTGTGTCCAATCCCGATCAGAGCTAGGTTACCTGATCGGACTAGATAGTAAGTGCACAGTGCAACATTACACCAATGTTTTCTGTCCCCCACAGTCCCCAGTATAAAATAGAAAAACTCCAGTTGTCTTGTGTGTCAAATGATATTCTGTTTATTTTGACGTGCGGCTTCAAAGTGACGTTTCGGCCTAGATGGCCTTTATCAAACCACTGCCGCTGTAGGGAGCTGTGTCAGTATGCACTGCGCTAGGCTGGTAATGGCGTGTGTCCACACGCCTCTCTGGGGATGCGCATCCCCAGAGAGGCGTGTGGACACACGCCATTACCAACGTCACTTTGAAGCCGCACGTCAAAATAAACAGAATATCATTTGACACACAAGACAACTGGAGTTTTTCTATTTTATTACTGAACGGGGTGGGAACCCGACTCCAATTGATTACTTCCAGAGTGCCAGGAGGTTATATCTCTACTTAAAGTCCCCAGTATAACACAGCCCTGCTGAAACCTTGAGCAAAACAGTGCCATCTGTATCAATCAGAGACCTTGGTTGCTCATCGTGACATCCCACTTAACCGTGTACCAATGTTACCCGTTCCGCTAACCAACAACTTTGTCAATCCACAGTATAACACATTTTTTACTCTAAGGGGACACAAGAATAAATCAAGAACAGCAGCGACTGGACTCACAGCAGGGAAAAAATCAGCAGGGCGAAACACATTCATAAACCACGACTACCGCCATCAACATAAAAAGAACATACAAACAGATTACAAAAAACGCATGACATGGACATACACGGGGAAATAACGGTGTAGCAAATAGTACAGGGGTGTCAAATATTTCCTAGCCTAGCTTGGCCATCCTGGCCCCTCAGCACCTGGTGAGGCATATGCCGCTGAGAAGTAACCCGTTTATGGCCAATACCGTCCTTTTGTTAACACATAGCTTGTCATAACTACAAGCCTGTGCTAACAAATCAGACCACAGCGTTTCTGCTGACTTGTAAGTGGTGGGGAGGATGGGGTTGAATTTACTGTGTCTTGCTAAGTGCTGTAGTGTGGAGAAGTCCATACTTTCGTTTTGTTGAGAGGCCATCTTCTTTGGTGCTGTCCTTTCTTGTCCTTTGTGTGCTGCATGGAGAAGGTCCTGTAGTATCCGGAACGCCTTCTCCCAACCAGCCGGACTTCTGTTCAGCTGCAACGACGATGGTTCTCTCACAGTGACGGTATGCGACGACTTCTCCCGCAGACGCTCGCACGTGTTTGAGATTCGTGAAAGGCAATCAGAAAATTGTTGAATCCAAAAATCAAAAGATTTTAGGTTCTCTGCTGTAGAGATTGCCTTGTGTTTAGTTCTGATTGAAAAAATAAACGCTCTACTTACACACACACACGTTACTTAGCAGCCCACCCTCCTGGCTCTATACTGTCCCTATGGGGAAACACAACAGTGGCACTGCAAGGGTTAATATACGATGCAGGCCAGGGTTAAACAACAGGGAACACAATGTAGGCCGGGGGTGAATAGGGGTAAATCAGGGCAGGGGTATTAGGGGTACCTCATGGGTTAATCTGAAGGGAAAGGGTTAATTGCAGACACAGGGTATGTGGCACTGCAATGCAGGAGGAAAAGGACACAGGGTATGTGGCATTGCAATGCAGGAGGGAAAGGGTTACTCAACCATCTCCAGGGGCACGTGGGGCTGCTCTGCCTCTCTTCATGGCCTCTCTTCCTTCATGGAGTTGTTCGGTCCATCTTCCTTCATGGAGCTGCTCAGTTCATCACTTTCTCTCCCATGTGTGGCTCTGCCATGTTACTATTCACTTCTTGGTCCAACAAAAGCAATAGTGGGCTGACACACACATTACCACTCCATCCAGACAGGGGACTTGTGAAATCCTCTCTCTCGTGACCAGTGATTAAATTCCTCTGGGATTCTTTATTTTTTCGATATTATCTATATATATATTTATATATCTACTGTATATCTATATATATATATATATATATGAATGAAAAAAGGCAGCACAGCCCAAAACCAGATATGGGTGCACAACCCGCTAGGAAAAGCCAATCCCACAATTGTAGATAGAAAAAAGGCAGCACTCGAGAAAATTAAAATTAAAATTAAAAAAACTCTTTATTCACCTCAGTGGCAATGGCGACGTTTCGGCTCTGCCCTGTGTGACATCAATACACTGTCAGGAGTGGCAGCTCATTAGTCAGTGTGTCCGGCACACAGCTCAGCAACCATTCAAGGGAATAAAGAAAAAAGAGTTCCTGTACTCCTTCTACTACCTCTAGTAGTTAAAATGCTCCCTTCTTGTAATCACAGTAGCTGTAATGCCCCCTGTAGCACATTCAGTAAGTATAATGCTCTCTGTAGTACAATCAATAGGTGTAATACCCCCTGTAGTGCCACCAGTAGGTATAATGCCCCTCTTTAGTGCTCTGGTAGGTATAATGTCCCCTGTAGTGCCACCAGTATTAAAGTACACCCATGAAGTTCCCCCCAGTACTTATAGTATCCCCTGTAGTGTACCCAGGACTTATAAAGGTCCCTTGTGGTCATAATGTGCTCCCTCTACATAGTGCGCCCCAGCACCATCTTCCCACAATGCCAGTTTGAAAGAAAAAGTAAAAATAATTATACATGACTCCCTGCAGAAGTCTGTGGCCTGAATCTCGGGCTTCTGGATGGTTACAGCTTGGCACAGGCCTGCATGATGACCTTATCGCGCTGCCTGAGATTTGACACAGGTGTGTGTGATGATGTCAGTGCGGGCACCTGCATTGTTGTACTCTCTCATAGACATCAGGCTTATAGTGTACTCTGGTCTTTGAGAGTGAGTGTTGGGGTAAGGAGCCATTGGCTCTCGCGTCCCGCTACAGCAATTCAACTGTATCAGTTAAATAGTCTTCGGCCACAACATTCAAGGCCCAAGATGTTTTGATCTAGCACCGTCCCTGGATTACTACACCAAATAAATTAGGTGCCATGCTGGGGTGCCCACTGCAGCCAGCCAATGCAGCAGCCACTCAAATGTAACATATAGACTTTATATAGAAATTATATGGGTAAAAACAGGGACAGTTTAACATACCTTTAAAATTGCTGATGTTTAGGTGGAAAATAAATAGCGTGGACCTGCCATTTCAAACTGGATTTGTTGGGAGGGGAAATTTAAAGGCTATGGACACCTTTGGGGACATTTTTTTTATTGTTGCATTCTACTCATTTTGGGCTACAAATCATTTTTTCAATTGGTCTTTATTAAAAATGTGCAGCTCTTTTCTCTATATAGATGTTGCTCTCTCTGTTTGCAGAGTAACAGGCTTTCTGTTCACAATGAGTGCCATCAGACAGAAGCCCTCATGGCTTATGTCAGCTCCTAAACGCTCAATATAGCTCAATTCTTATCAAACAGATAATAATTTAGCTTAAATAAGTGTTTATGAGCTGTCAGGTATTCAGAGATAAGTGCTACATGTGAGCCATTAGGGATTGTATCTGATGGGACCCACTGTGAACAGAAAGCCTGCTAGTCTGCAAATACACACAGGCTGACAGCAGCACAGAGGAACTGGCTGAACATTTATAATAAAGACCAATTGAAAGAATGATTTCTTGCCCAAAATGAGTAGAATACAATAATAATAAAAAATTGCCCCCAAAGGTGTCCATAGCTTTTAAAGATTTCTTGCTGATATTGTCATATTGGGTAATTTACTTGAGCATCTATCTCTGCCTGACATTATTTCCCCGGAGACATCTGAATGAGCAATCTGAAGCTCCAGGCTGTGATTTACCAGGTATATATAGAAGGGGAAATACACGCATTATTACATCTCATCTAGAAAACTACACTAATCCTTTAAGTGAATGCAGCTGAGCTGCAACTCTGTTTTTTAGGAAAGACAGTCTATTTTTACTAACGTCATAAATAAATGTTTAGCTTGAAAAGCAATTTTAGAAGCAAGTAATATAATTTAAAAAACAGTAGTTTTGGTAAATATGTATTTATTCTGCATTGCAATTGTCATGTTATAGCAAGGGTCATTTGGACCCTAGAACATCTCTAGGTATAAAACACCAAGGCAAGCAGACAGACAACAAGGCAAGGACCAAAACACTTAAAAGACTTACCTCAAACCTACAGCACACAGAATAATAAAGCAGGGTAACAAGGTCATCTGATAATCTAACAGACACACACAGAACAGGGAACGCTAACCCCTCGTAAACTGGGAGTAACAAGAAGCACAGCAGGGAGCAGTTCACACACAGGTCACATATACTGCAGCCAGCACATCCAAACAAACAACTGGCATCCATGGAATCCACCATAGCCAGTATGAGTGTAAGGGTAGCTAGCCTACACAGCCATAAACCGTGACAATAGGGAACTGAACAGTGAAGGGCACAGAGAGACAAATAAAAGCCACAGTACACACACCGGAAGGTGCCACTACACATAGCTCAACCAACACAGAACCACCGTAGCCAGTACGCCAGAGCTACTGAAGTGAGTACGTACAGCAACCCGTGACATAGTGAACTACACTGTGACAAAAATGGAGCACATATCTGACATATCTGACCTTTCTCTGTTGCAGTACCATTTGTCTCTATTCCAGAGGACAACTTCCACAGAAACCTATGCAAGAGAGCCACCAGCTGTAAAATTCTATTCTGACTCCACTAATAATTAAGATACAAAAACGTTAACGTAAAACAACTTATAGAAATATTTTGTGCTTAATTCTTGTCAGTAATGTATGTTCAAAATATATCTTCTGCTAGCCCTTTAACTAGTATCCTGGCACATCTATAACAGAATTTGAGTGCGCTGACATGTTGTGACTGCAGTGTGGTTTTATCCAGTTTTCTAAAATTCCAACAAAAACGCTGAATTTGTACATAGGATCTTTGAAGAAAGGTTCTTTGTGTGTCCTATTATATATAACACAATCAACATATACAATTCTATAAGAGATTTGTAGATAATCTTAGTTTTATTTGATCAGGTATGAAGGAAGATCAATTCAAAAGTTTGGGGACTACAATTCATTACACATTATGATCATTATGAGATGGAGTTCCCGGATATTAAACTAAAACACACCTGTTAAAAATTTACATGGAAGCTCTTTTAAAAACAGTAGATGCCAACAGCTTCTTACAGTATCATAGTCTAGCAGGAATAACTATCATAGTTACCATTTGGTAGAAAAATATTCCCTATAGCCAAATGAGATGGATGAGACACAGATATCCCAAAAAAGTTGTAATTTGCCGGAGGGAAAGGCAAAGAACAAGCCAAGAGAGAAAAAAAACATTTAATCTGGTGTAAAAAGGAGGATAATCAAACAAATGTTAGAACATAAGTGGAATATTCTTTTGAGGGACCTTTACCTCAGTAGTTCCATACAGCAAAAAACATGCATAATATATAGACAAAGACATTAAAGAGGACCTGTCACCACTTCTGACATGCCTGTTTTAATAGCTTCATGTATTCCCCATGTAATAACAATTCTTGAACATCTTTTCTTATGACTCTATGTTGTGCTATTCCTTTATAATTCCTGCTAGAAGTTATGAATGAATTGCTATTAGCCTTCAGTAAGGGTGCAGAGGGAAGGTAACCAGTTGGGGGTGTGTCCATGCACAGTCTGAAAATGGCAGCACTGATTGGATAGAGTGAATCTGTGATGGTACACACCCCCATGGTGGTCCAGCCTGAGGTCTATCCCAGAAACAACGCTGAGGTCTCTACTGAAGAACCCATGCAGGTCGGCATGACTCAAGGGAATCTGCACCGCAGACGTGGAGTGTGTTTTTACTGTGGAGATCCTGACCATTGGATCAACCAGTGTCCTAAGAAGGCCTTCTCTGTTAAGTCTCCCAAGGCAAGGCAACCTAAAGACCAGGTACACCCTGATATTACGAAATGTAAGCTTTTGGTACCTATAACAATATCTCTGGGGGTTAATAAATGGCCGGGTAAGGCCTTTATTGACTCTTGTTCAGCGGCCAGCTTTATTGACTCCGAGTACGCCATTAGACTGGGTATTCCAATTTTTTCTCTTCCTACACCTATCCATGTCATGGCTATTGACGGCACTCCCCTGGTAGGTGGTATGGTGAAGTCAAGTACCTCAGAGATTTCTTTAACCGTGGGGGTGTGCCACTCTGAGAAATGTTCCCTCTTAGTCCTGGAGAACTTACCAGTCGCGGTGGTACTAGGGTTGCCTTGGCTCCGATTACACAACCCCACTATTGATTGGTCCAGAGGGGAGTTGGTGAAATGGGGACCTAAGTGTGACTCGTGCTTGTCTGTGGTACAAGCTGGGGTCTCAGTAGACTCTGATATATTACCCACGGTCATTAGGGAATATTCTGATGTGTTCTTATCACCTACCCCAGAGGTTCTACCACCCCATAGACCTTATGATTGCGCCATAGAGTTAGTAGAAGGTGCCAGGTTTCCTAAGGGGCGTATTTATAATCTCTCTAAGCCCGAACGCAAGGCCATGGAGGATTATATTAAGGAAAGCCTCGGTAAGGGGCACATTAGACCTTCTGTCTCACCTATGGGAGCGGGGTTTTTCTTCGTTAAGAAGAAGGATGGTGGTCTTAGGCCTTGTATCGATTACCGGAAATTGAATAAGATCACTATCCAGAATAGATTCCCTCTTCCATTGATTCCGGATTTATTTAACCAGGTTCTGGGGCAACCTGGTTTTCTAAGAATAACCTGAAAGGGGCATATATTCTAATCCGAATCAAGGAGGGAGACGAATGGAAGATGGCGTTCAATACTCCGGCAGAACACTTTGAATATCAGGTTATGCCTTTTGGACTCAGCAATGCCCCAGCTGTGTTCCAAAACTTTATGAATAATATTCTTAGAGAGTTTTTAGGTAAATTTGTCATGGTCTATGTTGACGACATTTTGATATTTTCTCCTGATTTCAAATCTCATGTGTCTCATGTTAGACAAGTATTAGAGGTGTTGAGGGAGAATCAGTTGTCCGCTAAACAAGAGAAATGTGTCTTTGGTGTACAGGAGATACTGTTTCTAGGGCATGTCCTGACCCCACACGCCTTCAAGATGGATCCTGGTAAGGTACTAGCTATTAAGGAATGGGTAAGCCTTCATCCTTAAAGGCCTTACAACAGTTCTTAGGTTTTTCCAATTACTACCGTAAATTTATTAAGAATTTTTCAGTAATTGCTAAACCGTTGACCGACCTTACTAAGAAAGGGGCGGATTTGGAGAACTGGTCTACTGAGGCCATTACTTTGTTTGAAACACTAAAAAAGGCATTCAGTAGCGCTCCCATTTTGATCCAGCCAGATCAGGAGAGACCTTTTATTGTGGAGGTGGATGCGTCTGAGGACGGCGCAGGAGCAGTCCTTTCACAAGGTCCTGCTAGTCTAACTAACCTGAGACCGTGTGCATTCTTTTTCAGAAAAGTTTCTTCCACTGAGAGAAACTACGACATAGGGAATCGGGAGTTGCCATTAAGTGGGCATTTGAGGAGTGGAGGCATTTTCTGGAGGGGGCAAGGCATTGTGTAACTGTTGTGACTGACTATAAGAACCTTATGTTTCTCGAATCTGCTAAGAGGTTGAATCCCCGTCACGCTAGATGGGCACTGTTTTTTGCTCGTTTTGAATTCTCCATTACCTTCAGGCCTGGAAGTAAAAACGTGAAGGCTGATGCATTATCTCGGAGCTTCCATGCATTTCAGCCTACAGAGGCACCGCCTGAATCCATCCTACCAGCAAATATCTTCGTAGCAGCCTTAACCCAAGATATCTCGGCTCTTTAAGGCTGAACAACATCTGGCACCGGCAACCACCCCAACAGATAAGTTGTTTGTCCCCATACAATTTCGTCCCCAGCTGTTGGGTGAGTGTCATGATTCTGCCTTTTGTGGACATCCTGGTTTTGAGGGCACTAGAGAGCTGGTTTCTAGATCTTATTGGTGGCCCACTCTATTTAGGGATGTCAAGTCCTACGTGTCAGCCTGTGAGGTTTGTGCTAGGTCTAAGACACCTAGTACTCGCCCTGCTGGTAACCAATGACCCCTACCCATTCCCAGTAGACCCTGGTCCCATATCTCGATGGAGTTTATTACTGACCTGCCGCCGGGGGAGGGTAAGACTGTGGTTTGGGTAGTGGTCGATAGGTTTAGGAAGATGGTTCATTTCATTCCTCTGTCTAAACTCCCGAATGCCAAGACCCTGGCGTCTATTTTTGTGAAAGAAATTGTACGGTTACATGGTATCCCGGAAAATATTGTATCTGACAGGGGTGTGCAGTTTGTGTCCAAATTTTGGAGGGCTTTCTGTCAAAGATGTCAGATTTCGTTGTCTTTTTCCTCCGCCTACCACCCTGAGAGTAATGGGCAGACTGAACGCCTTAATCAGTCTGTGGAACAATTCCTCAGGTCGTATGTTGCTGATGACCAGCAATTATCGGTTAAATACCTTCCGTTGGCAGAATTTGCTTTGAATAACCGTGTTAATTCTTTTGCTGGGGTCTCCCCTTTCTTTTGTAACCATGGTTTTCATCCCCGTTTTCATTCTGGGTCGTCCGTCTCCTCCTCTAACCCTGAAGCGGATAAACTCTCCTCCGAACTGTGCACAGTTTGGGCCCGGGTTCAATCGAACCTAGAAAAGGCCCAAAGTTCCCAAAAACTCAAGGCCGATAGGAGACGTTCCAAGGGGGTGAACTTTCAGGTTGGGGATAAAGTATGGTTGTCCTCCAAGAATCTATCTCTTAAGGTAGCTTCTAGAAAATTTGCTCCTCGTTTTATTGGACCGTATAAGATCACGGAGGTGATTAATCCGGTATCGTTTAAGTTGGAGCTGCCCGAGTCGTTCCACATTCATAATGTATTTCATAAATCTCTACTTAAAAAATATTTTGAACCTGTTGTACCATCGAAAGCCTTGCCTCTGCCGGTTCTTGTTAATGATGCTGTCGAGTATGTGGCGTCTAAGATAGTGGATGTCAGGAGAGTGCATAATTCCTTACAGTACCTGATTCACTAGAAGAAGTATGGACCCGAAGAGAGATCTTGGGTTCCTGCTAGGGAGGTTCATGCTCCTAGACTGGTTCAAAAATTTCATTTAGAACACCCTGAAAGGCCATCGCCTGAAGTCTTGGGTCTGGTGGCCCCTCGTAAAAGGGGGGGTACTGTCACGGGGCGCCAAAGGTGCACTCGGTCTCCCATCAGCCGCAGACCTGCTGCTTAGCTTCGGGAGCGAGGATCTGTGTTTGGCCTCGTTCCCAGAGCGGCTTTGCTGGCTGGGAGGCTCCCTGCTCCTAGGTCTGCCTTGAGCGCCGAGCTAATCACTCGGTGCTCGACTTGTCTGTCTGCCGGTCATGTGACGCTGGCCACGTCACATGACCCTCAGACCCCACTATAAATACAGGCAGCCTGCTGGCCACAGGTTGCCTGTTAATTTAGGTTCCTGGTTATTTGTTGGACTACTGATTACTCACCTGATCCTGTTCCCTGACGATCCTTTGCCTGCTCCTCCTGTACTGCGCATCCCTCCTGGTATTGTGACCTCGGCTCCCACCTGACTACTCTTTGCGGACTCCTCTGGTACTTCTCTACTCTCCTGGTATTTGACCCCGGCTTCTCCTGACCATTTTTTGCTTAACCCTTTGTACTGCGTAGCTCTGACCCGGTCCGTTTATATTCCGTTATTTGTCTTGTCTGTCTTCCCAGCACGTATCCTAAGTTAGGGACTGCCGTCTAGTTGTCCCCTGTCACTAGGACTTGCGAGGCAAGTAGGCTGGGCCAGGGGTGAGGGTGGAGCGCAGTGGTCACTATCCTCCCCCCTGTGTGTAGGGTACGTGACCGTCACAGGGTGCATAAGGTCCCACACAAGTTTCCCGCTAACACCCAGAGTGGGGGGACATTCTGGGGGTTGAATACGGGAATCTCGCCCCTTGTACACACAAAAACTTGTAAGTGTACCCTGAGATACTCTCACAAAAGTTTGTACAGCTTCACGCCATACCTCGCCCGCTTAGAGGGAACATACTGGCGGAAAAGGAGTCTCCCCTTGAACGCAATGAGAGACTCATCAACCGCGACCTCCCTTCCAGGTACATAGGCCTGTACAAATTTGGCCCCAAAGTGATCGATGACCGGCCTGATTTTGTACAGGCGGTCATAGGCAGGATCACCTTGGGAGGGACATGCTGCATTATCTGAATAATGCAGGCATTTCCGGATGGCCTCAAACTGGGAGCTTGTCATGGCCGTACTGTAAAGTGGGGCCTGGTAGAGGACGTCCCCACTCCAGTAATACCTGACACTAGGTTTCTTGACTAGGCCCATATGCAGCACGAGGCCCCAAAATGTCCTCATCTCGGCTGCACTGACCGGAGTCCAGCACCGGGCCTAGCCAAAAGGGAGCCCGGGTGTTGAGCAACAAACTGTTGGGCGTACAGGTTTGTTTGCTCCACCATTAGATTTACAACGTGGTCACTGAAAAAAAAAACTAAAAAAGTCGTATTCAGTGAAGCCCACTGTGGAAATCTTGATTCCTGATTGGTCTTCAAAATCAGAAATCACGGGCTCATAACGCTCTGGGTTACACCAGATAAGTTCACCGACAGGGGGCTCCGGTGGATTTAACTGGTGGGCCGGGAAACTAGTACGAGCCCCAGAGTTGCTCGTATTAGGGTGGGCCACAGGGTCCCTAGCACGGTGGTCCCCTTGCTCCGCCTGGCGGCATCTCCGCTGCCTTGGGGGCTCATCATTATCGCTAGATGATGAGGACGCGGATGTGGACCCCAGACACCCAATTTAGGGTGATGCAACCAAAACAGTTTTTTTTGTTTTTTTTCTTCAACTAACTTTCCCTAAATATCCCTGTCTAATCTAACTTGTCCCTAGCCTTTCCCTAAATACCTGGTGGTGCTGGGGCACAGATGGGGTGCTGGCTGGATCCTGGGCTCTGAACAGATGGGGGGTGCTGGCTCTGAGACACGTGCTCTGGACTGAAAAGGAGGAGGAGAGGAGCGCTGCGATGATTTGAACCTCCCGCCCGCCCACCGACCAATGAGAGCGATCCTGAGAGGTGATGTCACCATCACCTCTCAGGATCTAAGGATGGTGATTGGTGGTGTATTATCACACCACCAATCACCATCCTGTTCCAGGTTATCGGGTCCCCAGAGACCCGAATAACCTGGAAACGCAGCAAACCGCAGGTCTGAATTGACCTGCGGTTTGCTGCGATCGCCTACATGGGGGGTGTCACAGGACCCCCCCCTCGCATTTAGCCAAGGTGCCTGCTCAATGATTTGAGCAGGCACCGGGTTCCGATCACCGCCCGCCGAGCGGTGATTGGAAATACCTAGGACATACCGGTACGTCCTGTGTCCTTAAGGATCGGGAAATCAGGGCATACCGGTACACCCCATGTCCGGAACAGGTTAATGTCCAAACAGTTGGGAGGTATGGGCCTAGACGATTACTTCAAGAGCTGGTATACTATACTCTTTAACTCATCATCATATGGTAAGCAGCCATTCATCTCAGCCTTCTATCTGTCTATAAGGTTTTACACTATAGAGCAGAGCAGCAACTAGGCCATGTGACTGATGTACAGTGATGTCACTGGCCTAGGAAGAGGCTGCAGTGCTGAAGGCCTTCTAACAGCTGACCAGCGGGGGTGCCGAATGTCAAACCCCCGCAGATCTGATACTGATGACCTATCCTTAGGAAAAATCATAAACATGTTTTACTGGATAACCTCTTTAACAGTCTTACTCGGAATCTGGGTCTGGGGTCTGTAGACTCTCCCTGAGAGGTGAGTCCCTCTATTTGTCATATAACAGCCTATTTCACCTATACTTTGCCAGCTGCAGTGGCGTAGCGTGAGGGGGGGCCGTTGCCCTGGGCGCCAAGCAGCAGAATAAGGGTGATGGAAGCCTACGGCTCCCATCCCCTCCGTTCTGCCTCCTAAGCTTCAGGCCAGGACCTAAGCCTATGAAGCAGTAGAATAGCACAGGAGATCGCGATTACATCACCGTGACCTCCTGCGCCGGGTCTCGCGAGATGATGTGATGACGCGATGCAGGAGGGCACGGTGATGTGTTCCTGACCACCTGCGACGGGACACCCGAGCAAAGGCTCAAGAGGCTATGAAGAGAAGTGAGTATTTTTTTAATTTTTTTAATTTAAGTACTAGGGGCCCTACTGGGGGCACTATGGAGGTAGGGGAAAGAATGGGGGCAATTACATATTATACAGAGGGGCCATTATATATTATAATTATACAGAGGGGCCATTATATATTATACACAGGGGCCATTATATATAATAATTATACAGAGGGCCATTATATATTATACAGAGGGGGCCATTATATATAATAATAATAATAACTAGTAATAGTATAACTCTGCAGAGATGAGACCCAACTGAAAGAAGGTGTTATGGCGGTCTTATCTCCGAATGAAGACGCTGAAGAAAGTCTACATCACAGGAGATGTCACTGGATGGATGAGGTATGTGGTGCTGTATTATACTGTATATTTTGTAGTGATTTATGTAATATAGTGATAAAAAAATTAACTAGAATATTCATGATTATGAAGATATAGCACTATATTCTAGATCTTTGTGAAATCACAAAGTGCTGATATTTGCCATAAAAATTTGCGATTAGAATATTCGCGCTCAACACTATTTGTACACTGTGTGGCTACCTGTGTGGCTATCATGGCCCATAAACAGGTAGGAACTAGTGTTAGGGACCACTCATAGAGGCGACCTTGACGTGGTGAGTGGCTTATTACGCTTTGGCCAAAATGTACACCAATGCCTCATTCAACATCCAGCATGGAGGCAGGGCAGAGTGCTGGTTGCAGAGTGCTATTGCATTTGTGTTTTTGCAATAGTATGTGTATTTCGCCATAGCGATGTGCACCTGCATACAGGGTTGTGCTGACTGAATCCCCCACATTTTTACTATTTGTACGCTGTAGCTTGCAGTTCTTCTGGTGGCCTGGGACCTTGCGGCCTCCAAGGAGTAGTGATCCTCACAGGGAGAGCGGTTTTTGTAGTCCCTTGGAGTGGGAGCAGAAGGACGTGCGCCCTCACTTCAGGCTTGCTAAACTAACTCTCCTAGAACTCTCTATAATTCCCCCTCCTGGCAGGAAACAGGACCAGCCCATTCCACCAAGAGTGGAGGAATGAAAAGGTAAGTTCCATTCCTAACGTATCTTATCATTCCTGAAGCATACAGCAGATGCATAACATGACATTAGAATATATAATAAACAATTGAAGATACCCTATCTTGGGTATTGCACATCCAGAGACTAAAAAATGTCCTAACAACATAGACAGCTAAAGGGTTGCAGTTCTGTCAATAGTTACATGGAATGCACTTTTCACGGGTCACCTTTTCAACCAATGTGTCCAGCTCTCTGCCATTAACATCACTGCAAAATAATAACTAATAGTAAATTGCATTCCATGCTTGAACTGTGTGCACTTTGCTGGACAACCAGAAAAACACCAGCTGTGTTTCTGAAATTCGCTCTACACTCTGCAGAGGTTGCATATGCTTAAGACCAACCAATTGACCATTTTAATTGACTGGTTCAAGTAATAAGTTTCAGCCTGTACAAACAAAGGATGTGATCAATACTGAATACATTTTATTTGGTGTATTTTGTGCTGTGCAGCAGCTGCATTTCCTTTGTGATTGTAAGAATGAAGAATTGGATAGTGATTTTTTTTTAATAGGGAAGCTCAGAAAGACTCAACTTATAAGAAAGACAGGACCTTACAACCAGTAAATGTCAGAAGTGTGTGGTCATTTTGTTTAGCTTTTTATTCGGATGGAGTTTGAAACATTTCTGTACAAGAGAGTAGTCCTTTAGCTATTACAGCATTTGGGCACTGGAAACCATTAATGGGGTTGTCTACCTAATGGTCTCTTTACATGGGACGATATTACAGCAGATTGTTGGGAAGGAAGCGTTCCTTTCTAACAATCTGCTGCTCGCTGGTGGAGGAGACCACGGTATTTACATGAACCGATCTCTTCCTCCAATGCCATCACTCTTCCCCATAATGACTCGTTCTTTCCTGGCAGCAGAACATATTTACATAGCACAATCTGCTGTTGGAAAAACAAGGATTTTTGTGTTCGCATAAATAATCCAAGAATTTACACCGCCAGATCATTGCTAATGAGTGTTACTATGAATGCTCCTTAGAGATTATCTATGCGATTCTAGGCCCGTGTGAAGGGCCCTTAAGACAAATGTCTACATGGGGCCCTAACTCTATTAAAGGGGTGTAAGAAGGTACAAGGAATCATCGTGGATGATAGGTACGTGTCACCGAGGTTCCTGGCCTCGGTGGAGTAAGAGACGGTTTTTATGTGTCAGCAGCAGTTGTATGGCTTAGTATTGCTGTATAGCTGATTCGGGACGGCTCTTACTGGGAGTAGTCAAAGTGCTCGGTGGGTGACTACTCCCCATGTTCCAGGCCGGGTTTTGCCAGGCCTAAAAAACAGCTGGCGCTGCCAGGTGAGGAGGATTACCTCGGTCTGTCAGTGGAGCTCAGGAGGTGTGTGTGCTGGAATCTGAGGCTTGTTCCGTGCTGGAGGGCTGAGTCCTGTCTGTAAGGAAAACGGGCCCCCTAAAAGCCTGCTATGGACTGCTGGAGTCAGAACTGCCAACAAGGTGATTTTTGCTATGTGGACTTTCCATTGTGTGTGAACTAACACCAAGACTGCAAAGTGACGTTTTGTTTTTGCTTTATGTGTGAATAAACACGGAAGTTTGATTTAAGAATTGGTAATTTGCCTCTGTACTGTGTCAGCACACCCTGTCTACCAGAGAGAATCCACACAGTGGTTATGCCATGATTGATGTAAAAAAGTGAAAATCAGACATAATATATTTCATGACAATCTTTCTGCAAAAACCAGCCCTGTTTCTCCCATAGATCCAGAGATCTCCCCATTCAATTGCTACGCAAGAGTCTCTTAAGACTGGCAGTGCACGGGGTGTGCCCTTTTCTCTGAGGTGTACCCTTTTTGTTGCAGATCTCTCACTATCACAGCTCAGGGGCATGCCTTTTCTCAGAGGGTGTGTCTTTTCTTCTGCAGCTCTTTTCCTTTAACTGTTATAGTTTCTAACAGGAGATATGGCTGGTGGCAGTTGATTTATGGAATTGAGAATGTGTGACAACCTTAGTAGGTGGACATGAACATTACTGTGCAGAGTTAATACCAGAGAGCACTATTATAATATAACAGAAAGTAAATTACAAAATTAACTAGTTTTGCATGCTGAATTATATTTGCCCTTTAACTAAAGCAGAGAAAATCTACAAAATGTGTCCTGCCCAGGAGGAACTGACACATCTATACATAACATGAATAGTCCATTGACTTGGGCACTGTGAAATGCTTTAAGGTTCCTTGAGGAGCCTCTAAAGAGGAATTGAACCATTGCTACTAGAGTCACGGACAGATAACAGCTGATCACATGGGTCAACTTATTTGGGCACCTATCATGGAACAGTTCTAATAAAAAAGTATTGTCAAAGCAGATTGCCCTTTTAAAGTGAATTTCACTTACATATGCACTGTTACTTAAAGGGTTTTTCTCATCTCATGATATTACCCCCCCCCCACCTTGTCTCACCTGGTTGCAATGCCAGTGTTTCTGTAGCTTCTATAAAAGTGAATGAGAGTGACAAAACAGCATGACACAGTGAGCTATGCAGTTTCTGTAACTTGTAAGACGCAAAAATAGCTTGCTGTACTCTGCTATTCAGAAATAGACATCATGATAAATGTTATTACCGTGACCCTCTCAATACTATGCCTAATGGAGCAGGAATACAAAAGAACGATGAATAGCAAATGGCAAAGATAAAACCAGTAAAATAACAAATAATACAAGACAATAAATAATAACACATAATGCATGTGCATATCATCAGTAAATGGGGGGGGGGGGGGGTCACTGAATCCCACATGTATCTGAACTGCATGTGACTTCCTCAGCATTACCCACTGTAGTCTGCTTCACATCTTTAAACAGGTTGTGTCACTTCAGTAAATGGCATTTATGCAGAGAAAGTTAATACAAGGCATTGACTAATGTATTGTTATTATTTTGCCTCATTTGCTGGCTGGATAAATTTTTCCATCACATTGTACACTGCTAGTTTCCATATTTACAGACCACCCTGCAGTCCATCAGTGGTGGTCGTGCTTGCACCAGTGGCGGATCCGGGGGGGGGTGAACAACGGGGCAATTGCCCCTCCCCGAGCTGCTCTGAGGTGGGGGCGGCGGCGGGGCACAGGGAGATGAGCGCTCATCTCCATAGTCATCTGTATTGCCGTCCTTAGGACAGCGATACAGAAGGCTGTGCGGAGGAGCAGGGGAGAGGTGTGTCCCTTCCCTGTTCCTCTGATAGGCTGCCGACACTAGGCCGGCAGCCTATCAGAGGCCGACGCAGGCGGCGCGATGACGTCACCGCGCCGCCTGAGCCGTACAGAGCAGGACACAGGCCGGAAGAGGCCGGCATCGCATCGCTGCCAAAGAGGCAAATATAAGTGTTTATTTATTTTTTATATATACAATACTTTTACTGGCACATTGGGGGGGGGGCTGTTATTACTGGCACATAATGGGGGGAGCTGTTATTACTGGCACATAATGGGGGGCTGTTATTACTGGCACATAATGGGGGGGCTGTTATTACTGGGACATAATGGTGGGGGGCTGTTATTACAGGCACATAATGGAGGGGGCTGTTATTGCTGGCACATAATGGTGGGGCTGTTATTACTGGCACATAATGGGGGGGCTGTTATTACTGGCACATAATGGGGGGGCTGTTATTACTGGCACATAATAGGGGGGGCTGTTATTACTGGCACATAATGGGGGGCTGTTATTACTGGCACATAATGGGGGGGCTGTTATTACTGGCACATAATGGGGGGGCTGTTATTACTGGCACATAATGGGGGGGCTGTTATTACTGGGACATAATGGGGGGCTGTTATTACAGGCACATAATGGAGGGGGCTGTTATTGCTGGCACATAATGGGGGGGCTGTTATTACTGGCACATAATGGGGGGGCTGTTATTACTGGCACATGATTGGGGGGAAGTGCTTTTATTACTGGCACATGATTGGGGGGGAGTGCTTTTATTAATGGCACGTGATTGGGGGGAGTGCTTTTATTACTGGCACATGATTGGGGGGAAGTGCTTTTATTACTGGCACATGATTGGGGGGGAGTGCTTTTATTACTGGCACGTGATTGGGGGGAGTGCTTTTATTACTGGCACGTGATTGGGGGGAGTGCTTTTATTACTGGCACGTGATTGGGGGGAGTGCATTTATTACTGGCACATGATTGGGGGCACTATAGGGGCATCTACTGAGGCCACAAAGAAGGGGTATTTTATATGGGGGCTCTGTACAGTAGAATTTTATACTGGGACACATTATGGTGGGTACTATGGGGAAGGGGGGAGAGGAGTACTATGGGGTCATCTACGGGGGCACTAAGAAGGGGTATTTTATACTTGCAAATTATGGGGGACACTGAGGGCATCTACTGGGGCATTTTATACTGGTACATTATAGGGGGCACTAGGAGGAAGGGTGGAGAGAAGCACTATGGAGGCATTTACTGGAGGCATTATATTGGGGTATTTTATACTATCACATTATGGGGGCACTATGGGGGCATTAGCTCAACTGGGGGCATTACAAAGGGGTATTTTTTGCACTGTCACATTATAAGGAGAATAATTTCTACTGGGGGGGCTTTATTACTCCCCCATGGTATGACCCCCTAGTAGCAGCACCATCTTCTCCCTGCTCTGCTATCCCTCTGCCTCTTCTCCAAATCCTTATTGTGAAATCTTTCTCATTAGGATAAAACACAACATCAGCTCCACCGAGCCCCCCGGCCAAGGGTTGAAGTGGTGTCCGAGATCCCCAAGGGCCAAGCCAAGTAATTGTAAGTTTTCATGTGAAATATGTTTAAACATATAGCATACACTGTGCCACACAATATACAGTATACCTCTACACTGTGTAGTCTGTTTTATGAGCACCATTGTTTTGTGGCGGCGGACAGAAAATAATCTGGAAGTGCCCCTCCCGAGACCAGGCTCTGGATCCGCCACTGGCTTGCACACTATAGAAAAAAGCACCAGCCTATGTGAGTTCCCTATAGTGTGCAAGCATGGCCACCACTGATGGATTGCAGTGTGGCCATAACCATGGAAACGTGCAGAGCATAATGTGATGGAAAAATGAATCCAGGCAGCAAAGGAAGTAATACGGACAATTACAATACATTAGTAAGTGCCTTGTATTCTGTACATGATTGCTATTTCCTGAAGTGACACAACCCCTTTAAAGAGGACCTTTCATGGGTCCAAACATTGTAAACTAACTATCAGGATATGTAGCGCGGCGCCCAGGGATCTCACTGCACTTACTATTATTCCTGGGCGCCGCTCCGTTCGCCCGCTGTGGCCCCCCGGTATATTCTCCCGCTCTGTATGCTAATTGCTAGCATTGGAGCAATGGGGAGGAGACTGGTCTTTTTCTCAATGGGCCTTCCTTGTCCCTGGCTGTAGCGCTGTCCAATCAAAGCGCAGAGCGTCACAGCCAGGGAGAAGGTGAGGTTTTTTTTCTCCTTGGCTGTGAAGCTCTGCACTTTGATTGGACAGCGCTACAGCGAGGGACAAGGAAGGCCCATTGAGAAAAAGGGCAGTCTCCTCCCAATTGCTCCGATGCTAGCAATTAGCATACAGAGCGGGAGAATATACTGGGGGCCACAGCGGGCGAACGGAGCGGTGCCCAGTAATCATAGTAAGTGCAGTGAGTTTACAATGTTTGGACCCATGAAAGGTCCTCTTTAACCCCTTAAGGACTTAGGACGTACCGATACGCCATGTTTGCCGAGTCCTTAAGGACCCATGATGTACCGGTACGTCCTAACTTTAAAACTATATTGTGGCTCGGTGGGGGTTAATCGGAACAGGATGTCCGCTGAAATCATTCAGCGGGCATCCTGTCACAACGCGGGGGGAAGGAAGGGGTCATGTGACTCCCCCCGCATCGGCGATCGCAGCAAACCGCAGGTCAATTCAGACCTGCAGTTTGCGGCTTTACCTGAGGTTTGGGGCGGCAATCGGCGGTGCCATCGGGTCCCCATGCGGCTGTAGGGGGGACCCGATGGCATGGAAGGCAGCGCGATGCCTTCCTTAGGCATCAGTGCTGCCTTCCGGTGATGAGCCTGTGAGATCCAGCCCCCTGGATCTCACAGGCCGGAAGCTGTATGAGTAATACACACAGTATTACTCATACAGCCAATGCATTCCAATACAGAAGTATTGGAATGCATTGTAAAGGGGATTAGAGACCCAAAAGTTCAAATCCCAAAGTGGGACAAAAAATAAAGTGAAAAAAAAGTTGAAGAAATAAAGTTTTCCCCCCAAAAAATTAAAAGTTTCAAGTAAAAATAAACAAAAATGTAATTTTCCCCAAATAAAGTTAAAAAAGTATACATATTAGGTATCGCCATGTCCGTATCGACCGGATCTATAAACATATCACATGAACTAACCCCTCAGATGAACACCGTAAAAAAAAAAAAAAAAAAACTGTGCTAAATAAACCATTTTTTTGTCACCTTAATCACAAAAAGTACAACAGAAAGCGATCAAAAAGTCATATGCACCCCAAAATAGTGCCAATAAAACCGTCATCTCATCCCGCAAAAAATGAGCCCCTACCTGAGACAATCGCCCAAAAAATAAAAAAACTATGGCTCAGAATATGGAGACACTAAAACATCATTTTTTTTGTTTCAAAAAAGCTGTTATTGTGTAAAACTTACATAAATAAAAAAAAGTATACATATCAGGTATCTCCGCGTCTGTATAGACCGGATCTATAAAAATATCACATGACCTAACCCCTGAGATGAACACCGTAAAAAAAAAAAAAAAAAAAACTGTGCTAAATAAACCATTTTTTGTCACCTTACATCACAAAAAGTGTAATAGCAAGCGATCAAAAAGTCATATGCACCCCAAAATAGTGGCAATAAAACCGTCATCTCATCCCGCAAAAATCATACCCTACCCAAAGGCATCGCCCAAAAACTGAAAAAATTATGGCTCTCAGATTATGGAAACACTAAAACATGATTTTTTTGCTTCAAAAATGAAATCATTGTGTAAAACTTACATAAATAAAAAGAAAGTATACATATTAGGCATCGCTGCGTCCGTAATAACTTGCTCTATAAAAATATCACATGACCTAACCCCTCAGGTGAATACCGTAAAAAAATAAAAATAAAAACGGTGTAAAAAAAGCAATTTTTTGTCACCTTACATCACAAAAAGTGTAATAGCAAGCGATCAAAAAGTCATATGCACCCCAAAATAGTGCCAATAAAACCGTCATCTCATCCCGCAATAATCATACCCTACCCAAGGTAATCGCCCAAAAACTGAAAAAATTATGGCTCTCAGACTATGGAAACACTAAAACATGATTTTTTTTTGCTTCAAAAATGAAATCATTGTGTAAAACTTACATAAATAAAAATATACATATTAGGTATCGCAGCGTCCGTGACAACCTGGTCTATAAAAATATCACATGATCTAAGCTGTCAGACGAATGTTGTAAATATCAAAAAATAAAAACGGTGCCAAAACAGCTATTTCTTGTTACCTTGCCTCACAAAAAGTGAAATATAGAGCAACCAAAAATCATATGTACCCTAAACTAGTACCAACAATACTGCCACCCTATCCCGTAGTTTCTAAAATGGGGTCACTTTTTTGGAGTTTCTACTCTAGGGTTGCATCAGGGGGGCTTCAAATGGGACATGGTGTCAAAAAAAACAGTCCAGCAAACCTGCCTTCCAAAAACCGTATGGCATTCCTTTCCTTCTGCGCCCTGCTGTGTGCCCGTACAGCGGTTTACGACCACATATGGGGTGTTTCTGTAAACTACAGAATCAGGGCCATAAATATTGAGTTTGGTTTGGCTGTTAACCCTTGCTTTGTAAGTGAAAAAAAATTATTAAAATGGAAAATCTGCCAAAAATGTGAAATTTTGAAATTGTATCTCTATTTTACATTAATTCTTGTGGAACACCTAAAGGGTTAATAAAGTTTATAAAATCCGTTTTGAATACCTTGAGGGGTGTAGTTTATAGAATGGGGTCATTTTTGGGTGGTTTCTATTATGTAAGCCTCGCAAAGTGACTTCAGACCTGAACTGGTTCCCAAAATGATCCAAACATGAAGTAGACATATGGGGAATGTAAAGTAATAACTATTTTTGGAGGTATTACTATGTATTATAGAACTTGGAAATTTGCAATTTTTTACAAATTTTTGGTAAATTTTGTATTTTTTTATAAATAAATGTTGTTGTTTTTTTACTTCATTTTACCAGTGTCATGAAGTACAATATGTGACGAAAAAACAGTCTCAGAATGGCCTGGATAAGTCAAAGCGTTTTAAAGTTATCAGCACTTAAAGTGACACTGGTCAGATTTGCAAAAAATGGCCAAGTCCTTAAGGTGAAATAGGGTTGAGTCCTTAAGGGGTTAAAGAAAGCCAAAATTGCTAAAAAGTGACACCTGTACAGTAAGGAGGATGGACTAGATTAAACATATAACCAAATCCAGATGGCATACACCCCTGTATCCTTAGGGAATTAAACACAGTGATAGACCCTTATTTCAAATGCTTATGGACTCTACTGTGTCAGAGTATGCTCCACAGGACTGCCATGTAGCATACAAATGCATTCGGAAAGTCGTCATACCATTTTACTTTTTCACATTTTATGATGTATGTTGCAGCCTTGTCAAATCAAGCTTTCCCTTATCAATCTGCACTTGATGCCCCATAACGAGAAAGTGAAAACAGAATTTTAGTAATCTTTGCTACTTTATTAGGGCTCTTTCACACTTGCGTTGTTGTGTTTCGGCATAGAGTTCCGTCGTCGGGGCTCTATGCCGGAAGAATCCTGATCAGGATTATCCCCATGCATTCTGAATGGAGAGAAATCCGTTCAGGATGCCTTCAGTTCCGGAACGGAACGTTTTTTGGCCGGAGAAAATACCGCAGCATGCTGCGCTTTTTGCTCCGGCCAAAAATCCTGAACACTTGCCGCAAGGCCGGATCCGGAATTAATGCCCATTGAAAGGCATTAATCCGGATCCGGCCTTAAGCTAAACGTCGTTTCGGTGCATTACCGGATCCGACGTTTAGCTTTTTCTGAATGGTTACCATGGCTGCCGGGACGCTAAAGTCCTGGTTGCCATTGTAAAGTGTAGTGGGGAGCGGGGGAGCAGTATACTTACCGTCCGTGCGGCTCCCGGGGCGCTCCAGAGTGACGTCAGGGCGCCCCACGCTCATGGATCACGTGATCGCATGGATCACGTCATCCATGCGCATGGGGCGCTCTGACGTCATTCTGGAGCGCCCCGGGAGCCGCACAGACGGTAAGTATACTGCTCCCCCGCTCCCCACTACTAGTATGGCAACCAGGACTTTAATAGCGTCCTGGCTGCCATAGTAACACTGAACGCATTTTGAAGACGGATCCGTCTTCAAATGCTTTCAGTTCACTTGCGGTGTTACGGATCCGGCGGGCACTTCCGGCAAATGGAGTGCACGACGGATCCGGACAACGCAAGTGTGAAAGAGGCCTAACAAAGAAAAAACTAAAATTTTACATGGACATAAGTATTCAGACCCGATACTATGACACTTAAAATGTAGCTCTGGGTACCTCCCATTTCTCTTGATCATGTTTGTACACCTATGGTAAATGAGGTTGATTAGACATGATTTGGAAAGATTAATCCTTGCCTGTATAATGCATATAAGAGCAAAAACCAAGCCACGAGGAGGACGAAAGAACAAAATGCCTGTAGAGCCCAGAGACAGAATTTTGTGGAGGCACAGATCCAGAGGAGGGTACAAAAAATGTTGCTGCTCTGAAAGTTCCCCAAAAAACTGTGACCTGCATAATTCCTAAATGGAAGAAGTTTGGAACAACCAGGATTCTTCCTAGAGCTGGCTGTCCTAACAAACTAAGCAATCAGAGGAGAAAGGCCTTGATAAGAGAGATGACCAAGAACCCAATAATAGATCTGGCTGAGCTCCAAATATCCTGTGTGCAAATACTTCCAGAAGGTCAACCATCACTGGAGCACTCCACCAATCTGGGCTTTATGTCAGATTGGCAAGAAATAAGCCTCTTCTCTTTAAAAGGCACATATAAGCCTGCCTGGAGTTTGCAAAAAAAAACAACAAAAAACAACTAAAAGACTCTCAGACTGTGATAAACAAGATTCTTTTGTTTGATGAAACTAAGAGTACTTTCACACTTGCAGTTAAAGTATTCTGGTATTGAGTTCCGTCCAATTGCTCATTACCAGAAAAAAACTGATCAGTTTAGCAGGAGCCTGATCAGCTATTTCAAGGCAAACCGGATGCCTGTGAAGGCGTCCGGTTGCCATGGTACCCATCGGGCCGCTGCCACAGCACAGCAGCAGCCCGATGGGAGAGGGAGGAAGCTTCCTCCATCTCTTAGCTCCTTCCATACAGCGGTCCCTATGGACTGCAGCATGGAAGGGGTTAAACGGCCGATATCAGTGCCAACACCGATGTCGGCCGTTTCAAGCAGAGTGTGAGCTGTATATTATAGCTGACACTCTGCTTACCGCTCGGCCATCCTGAAACAGATCGGGGTGGGAGGTGGGAGGGGGGTTGGAAGGGGGATCAGCAGCGGGGGCACAATGGGGGCTCGAGCCCACAGGGTGGAGGGGGGATATTCTATATACATACATTTTAGAAGGTTCTGATCCCCACAGTCACGGACTGTGGGGATCAGAACCTTTCAGCCGGCATTAGGATCCTGTGATTGACTAGTCTGTACAGACTAGCCAATCAGAGCAATCGGCCCGGGACCGCCCTCATTGTAGCCAGAAGATCAGATGTGCTCTTAATAGGCTCCCCGCTCCGAACTCTGACAGGAATAAGCTGTTTGTACTGACAGAACATGCAGCGGATTCCTGTCAGAGACGGAACAGGGAGCGTGTAAGTGGCAGGGGCAGGCTGGACATGCTCTGCTCTTAGGCAGATTAGTAAAAGCAGCGCATGTGCAGTTACAATAAAGGCATGGACGAGCTTTCTCTAAAGCTCCTCCATGTCACGTGCAGCCATGGACGAACTGGCTGCACGGCAGAGTGGGGCTCAGGGGGCGTGGTTTACTATAAAAAGATTAGCAGACAGATTTTTTTTAATAAAGTATATTTGGAAACTCATTTTTACCCTGCCTCCAACAATGTTGTGTAAAGTACTTATATATGTCCAACCCCTTAAGCAAGCATGATTGCAGGGTGGTTGTAACCATGGATACGAGCAGTGTATGATGTGATGGAAAAATGAATCCAGCCAGCAAAGGAAGCAATATGGATAATAACAATACCTTAGTAAGTGCCTTGTATTAACTTTCTCTACATAATAAATGGTTTTTGCCAAAATGAGACAACCCCTTTAAGTTAAAGCTGAATGGAGCAAAGTACCTAGATATTCTTGATGAAAACCTGATTTAGAGTACTCTGAACCTCAGACTGGGCCAAATATTCACCTTTCAACAAGAAAATTGCCCTAAGCACACAGGAATAGCTAAGGGACAACTCTGTGGATTAGTGATGATCGCAAATATTCTATTCGCAAATATTTTTATCGTGAATATCGGCATATGGTGCTATATCTTCGTAATTGTGAATATTCTAAATTTTTTTCATCAGTACCCTCACTGCTTCTTGCTTGAGGACGAATGAGAAGGCTGCAATATCTTTGTCTGAGCTTAGCAATATCCCTAGCAACCAATAGGGAAGTTGTCTACCCCTTTACTATATAAAAAACTCCCCAGCAGCCATTTTCTGCTGTGTTTTGCAGTTTTGAGAGTGAGAGAGAGCAGTGTCATTACTGTGCTCTGTGCTTCGCAGACTCATCTGGATCATCATATGTATAATACAGCAGACACCCAACTTGTCACCGCCAGCTCTCTGAGAAGGTCTGGCAGACGTTCTTCTGTACCTCTTGCATGATGTTCTTTGTTTTGGTTTCACTTTGTTATCTCCTTTCCCTCTCCCAGATGTCATCTTTTCACACTAATTGCCTCCCTTTATATTCCCTCCCATACTGCCTCAGTTTGCGGTTTATACTACTTCCTGGATTGAAGTGATCACTGCTGGAGGCTTCTGTTACTGCTTGTTCAGATAAGTCCTTTCTTGTATTGTGTTTACTTGCTGGCTTGATTCTAGATGACCCCGACTCCCTCCATATTAAGTGCAGGGAGCCTGTGGTCGTGTCCCCTCACTATTATAGGGTTTTCAGGTGTCACACAGTCTAGGTACGAGGGCATGCAATCGTCTACCTCTGAGACCTTTGTATGAGCTTAGCAGTCAGGGTGAGCTCTTAGGGTTTTTCAGGGGTCACCTTTATGCTCCTTAGTTTGGGATCAAGCCAGTCGGATGTTTATCCATAACTTCCAGCTATCTGCAATATCATCCGTGACACAACTGCAATGACTGGTATGAGAGATAATGCTGATCACGGTCATTTAACCTCTCAGATGCAACAGTCAATAGTGTCCTCCAATCAGAGCTCCCACTGTGAAATCACGATTGGTTGCTATTACAGCCTGGGGCATTGTTGTCATTCATTGCTTGTCAAACTTTGTGAAGCTGTGTATGTGGCAAGTGGCATGGCCTATTAGGCAGCCTGTCAAATCCTATAGACAATAGTATTCTATTGCAGTTTGGTAAAAAGGATCAAAAGATTTCTTGTTCAAGGTCCCTAAGGAGACTAAAGGTTACAGTAAGAAAAAATAACAATTTTAACCCCCCCACCACAAATTGTAAAAAATCAAATCACCTCTTTCCCAAGTTTACATATAAAAATAAACATAAACATAAATGGTATTATCAATGTCCAAATCTTAGATCCAAAGAATAATAGATCCGAAGTTGATTCCCTCAAATTGTTATAAGCCCCTCCTACATATAATAGGCCACTTCCAACAAACACCATACAGCTGAAATTATATTTTTGAGGATGAAGGTAAGAGTCTGTGGCGAAACCAACCTCGCCACTGGGTTTTGGAGGGGCCTGGCTACCAGCCTCTTGCCCCAAGATTATGGGCCCTCTCATCAGCCAGGCTTCCTATGTTCACAAAGGACTTGTACTAACTTGAACCCCTGGTCTAATTCGTGCCATTTTGGGAGGTTACATGACTATGTGTATTAAAAGGGTGGGACATTGTATACGCTGAGTAGTGAGGTCTGTTCCATTGACTCTCTGTGTGTATTGGCAATGTCCTTTGTCCTGAGAGATAATTGAATTACGTCTCGGTTGTCTCCAGGACAGGCAGGACAGACGACATTGTGTATTCTCCTGCCTGTGATGATTGCATCAACCCAGAGTGAGGTAATTGGATCACGGGCAGAGGGGAGGATTTTGTGTGGGAGTGTCTGAGTGTATTGTACGTGGTTATTGGCTGTTTTTACAAAACCCTGTGGGTGGTAACCTTGTTGGAAAATGTGTATAAATCAATGCTTGTGTGTTCAAATAAAGAGTTCTTGTTTTACCCTTTACTATGTTGAGGCGGGTGTTTGGGTAACTGATCGACCCTGGGGGATTGCTATACGCTGAAGATTTGCTATACTCCCCTGGCATAACTACTAGCTCTTGTAAGAGCTGTTCCTGCTCTCGGGATTTGGGAGAGGTTCACCCACTGGAGCCTTATCGTAGGTCCAGGGTGGGTAGGAGACGGTGAGACCTCAACCAAGCTTCGGCGGTTCATGGGGTCTGCAGCTCTTATGGTGTCAAGTGGAGTGCTTGGGGACCTCTGGAAGCACTAGGAGCATCTATCAATGGAGGTACCCGGTCGGGGTGCTAGGAGATCCGTTACATTGGTGGCAAGCAATGGGATGGCATCCTAGTGAGAGGAGAAGCAGCTCGGAGACACCGTTCGTGGATTTACAAAATTGAGGGCAACGCTAGTATCCGTACAGCTCCCCTGGCTACAGCAGGATGGAATCGGCTAGTCTTCAAACAGCGTTCCACTACGAGGAGGAGGATGACCCGGACTGGAGGGATGCAGTCCGGAAAGGCGTCTGGCACGAGGCCCTGGAAGATGTACAGCATCGGCGGGGCGAGTGTCTCCCCAGTGAGGAGCATCAGTTGCGGATGCGAGTGGCCCTGCGAATGCCCCTTCTGGGAGAGAAGCCCCTGGGTGAGTCTGTGACAGAACTGGAGAGCCTGGTATGGAAGGAGCTTTGGCTAGACAACTCGTATCCTGCACTCTGGTGGTATGTGATTCGGCACTCCCCCTGGATGGCTGAGCACGACAGACCCGAGGGTGAGGATTATGATGGCCCTGGCTTGAGTCCTTCGCAGAACCGGAGTTCGGAGATGCTGGAGAGTCCCGGTTCTGGGATATCTATGACTACAGGGAGGCTATGCATGACTAGCCTACAGCGAGAGAGGTGAGACAAGATCTGGCATCTCTAGTGTCAAAGGAGTGGGAGCTGGAGCAGGATTACCAATACCTGTTCAGCTCAATTCGGTCCCAACATACACTGCCAGAGAGATGGGTGGCAGTCCCAGACCTACAACCCTACAGCTGGGAAGACCCGACTGAAGTATCCCCTGCTTCAGTACCAGCTACAGAGGTAGGGGACCTCATATACTGGTCCTGGGGGGAAACCCATATGGCAGGTGGAGATGGGACCGAGATCTCTCCACCGGCCCTACAGGGATGCTGGGCAGTCGGCCCAGATCCACAACGGCAGCCGGTGTTTCAGGGAGTAGGGACAGTTGGTCCTGATCCCCAGCGACAGTGTACTTTGAAGTGAGAGGAGACAACCGGTCCCTCTCCCCAACCACAGGGGGACAGCACCCCTAACTCCAATGATGCAGATGGGACCATAGTCTCTGCACCAGGCCTACCGGGATGCTGGGCGGCCGGTACAGAGTCCCCACCAACCCCGCTGGAATGCCAGGAGGAGGAGGTAAGCGATCCCTCCTCTCCCCAGCTGATCCGCAACAAGGTCCTGGGGGTAGGATTCCCTGACCCCATCCCAGCGGAAGAGCTGGCATCTGGGCAGAGCGCAGTTGGCCTCTGCCCTCCTCTATCCTCTTCTCCAGAGGCTGATTCCACACAGGCTTCCCCAGCGGAAGAGCTGGCATTGGGGCAGAACACAGTTGGCCTCTGCCCTCCTCTATCCTCTTCTCCAGAGGCTGACTCCACACCGGCTTCCCCAGCGGAAGAGCTGGCATTGGGGCCGAACTCAGTTGGCCTCTGCCCTCCCCTATCCTCTTCTCCAGAGCCGGAATTCCCACAGGCTACCCCAGCGGAAGAGTTGGCATCTGGGCAGAGCGCAGTCGGCCTCTGCCCACCAAGTCCCTACAGCTCCAAGCTAGAGATCAACAAGGAAGCAAGGAGTAGCAGATGCCCCCTCAACAGCTGGGGACATACAGAACATAGCCAGGCCCCAAAAGTCAACAGGTCCAGTATTGGGTTGTGGGTGGACTGCCAGACTAACTCAGATACTGACCGGCGTGAGGTCAGGTCTCTGGTTGGTCTTCCCTGGGAGGGGGAGATGTGTGGCGAAACCAACCTCGCCACTGGGTTTTGGAAGGGCCTGGCTACCAGCCTCTTGCCCCAGGATTATGGGCCCTCTCATCAGCCAGGCTTCCTTTGTTCACAAAAGATTTGTACTAACTTGAACCCCTGGTCTAATTCGTGCCATTTTGGGAGGTTACATGACTATGTGTATTAAAAGGGTGGGACATTGTATACGCTGAGTAGTGAGGTCTGTTCCATTGTCTCTGTGTGTATTGGCAATGTCCTTTGTCCTGAGAGATAATTGAATTACGTCTCGGTTGTCTCCAGGACAGAAGACATTGTGTATTCTCCTGCCTGTGATGATTGCATCAACCCAGAGTGAGGTAATTGGATCACGGGCAGAGGGGAGGATTTTGTGTGGGAGTGTCTGAGTGTATTGTACGTGGTTATTGGCTGTTTTTACAAAACCCTGTGGGTGGTAACCTTGTTGGAAAATGTGTATAAATCAATGCTTGTGTGTTCAAATAAAGAGTTCCTGTTTTACCCTTCATCATGTTGAGGCTGGTGTTTGGGTAACTGATCGACACTGGGGGATTGCTATACGCTGAAGATTTGCTATACTCCCCTGGCTATAACAACTAGCTCTTGTAAGAGCTGTTCCTGCTCTCTGGATTTAGGAGAGGTTCACCCACTGGAGCCTGGAGCCTTGTCATAGGTCCAGGGTGGGTAGGAGACGGCGAGACCTCAACCAAGCTTCGGCGGTTCGTGGGGTCTGCAGAGCTGACGGTGTCAAGTGGAGTGCTTGGGGACCTCGGGAAGCACTAGGAGCAACTATCAACGGAGGTACCCGGTCGGGGTGCTAGGAGATCCGTTACAGAGTCTCACCCTCATCCTACACAGACACACTGTTCTTAATAGGGCCCCAACATAAAGCTACTGTACTCAAGCTATTCTTTTTCCATCCCTGTGACAAGAATCACCATCCAGTTCTGTATCATAGACTGCCCACCACTTGGCTCCGTGGCAGGAGCTGCTGCAGCTTCACTTCTTCCATCCTAGTACTGAAGGCACTAAAAGAGGACTAGAGGAGGAGCTACACGATATTTCAGGTGTGTAGGTCCGGGTGGAGGAGCCCAGCTCTACACATCATACAGAGATGAGAGGGCCTGCCCTGGCTGCACTGCCTGCTTTACATTATACAATAGACAACAGCATGCTACAGCCAGGAAGCTCCTCCCCTCTCCTCCCTCCCCGGATCCTGCTCACGGCCTGTGGTTATTCCCACCATCTGCCACCTGCCTGTGGCCTGCTGCCCCCCCTCAGCGGTCCTCACCAGGCCGAAGCCCCATGCCTCATTTACAGCCACCACCATGCTTATATTATAGCTGCCCAGCTCTGAATCCTCCTTCTGCAAATGGCAGGGGGAGGAGCCGTAGCATCTCTTCTCCTACAGAGCACCACATACTTCTTACATCCAGTGAGGTTATCTTTGACATCTCCATTCAGACCAGACTGCCATGATGATTTTTCAGCCATCTCTCGTCTCTGCAGAGATTGACAAACAGACGTTAGTTTCCCACTTTTCCATCACCCGCACATCTTCTGAACACCCCATCCTGCCACCCCCAATACTGTTCTCCCCAATACTATACTGCAGAAACTGTCCCCCTTAAAAAATACTAGTACCACAGAGATAGTGCCCCCTTCAATAATTATTAGCACACAGTGCTCTAATAAAATAACTGCACCCAGCAAATAGTATAAAAATAGTATAAACATAATGTCCCCCAAAAATAGTTGTGCTAAGCTGATACTATGCCAGGGTGACCACCAAAGTAATAGTACTCCCCAAATCCCACCAATAGAAATAATTCTCTGCCAGAGCACACTTAGTAGTAATAATCCTTCCATTGTGCCCATACTAGTAATTATGTTCCCCATAGCCCCCCAGTAGTAGTAAAACTTACAATAATGCCCCCTAGTAGTAATAATTCTCCTTATAACGTGACAGTAGAATGTATTAAAATGCCCCCTTAAAATGTGTGCCCCCTAATTATGTGAGCTAGTACAAAAATGCATCTGTTCTGGGTACAAGTACAAAAAATACCCCCTCTTAGTGCCCACAGTTAAACTAATGTCCCCATTGTGCCACCATAATGTATACCAATATAAAATACCCCTATATAGCGCCCCCAGTAAATGCCCCCATAGTGCTCCTCTCCCCCTTCCCCATAATGTCTCCCATAATGTACCAGTAAAAAATACCCTTAGTGCCCCCAGCAGATGCCCTATAGTGCTCATCTCCCCCATTGTGCCCCCCATAGTCTGCCAGTAAAAAATAGCCCCTTTAGTGCCACCAGATGCCCCCATAGTGCTCCTCTCCCCCAAAGTGCCCCCATGATGTGCCAGTAAAAAAATGCCCCTTTAGTGCCACCAGATGCCCCCATAGTGCTCCTCTCCCCATAGTGCCCCCCATGATGTGCCAGTAAAAAAATGCTCCTTTAGTGCAACCAGAAGCCCCATAATGCTCCTCTCCCTCATTGTGTCCCCATAATGTGCTAGTAAAAAATGCCCATTTGGTGCCACCAGATGCCCCCATAGTGCTACTCTCCCCCATAGTACCCATCATAATTAAAGATGGCCTTGCAGTTCGCCCGGTGGTCGTTTTGCAGCTAACTTTGCACGTTCGTATTTCGCCGAACATGCGAACATATGGCCATGTCCACCGGAGCCATATTCTTTTGCATTGTGCCGAACTTTGACTCATGACACATCCATCAGGTGGGACAAGACAGCCAATTGAGACACTTCAGCGCATGGAAACACCCCCACCCTATAAAGGAACCCCATCTGTCAGCCATTTTACATTCTGTGTTTTGCCAGTGTAGGGAGAGTTTGCTTTGTGGAGCAGGGACAGGCTGTTAGGGACACCAAACGCTAGCTAATAGGGCCACAAAAGTCCTTTTAAGAACTGAAATAGATGTGCTATTGATAGCTATGATATACTGACGGGTGTGATATACTTATACTTTCTAACATAGAAAGTATATTATAGTGCATTTGTATTGTGCAGCAGTTGTGTGCGGTTCTGCTGCGATACCGAAGCTATATAGACGGACAAGCGCTATTGGAACAACTATTTGCAACGGGTGTGTTATACCTGTTGCCCCCCAAAAAAATGATTGAGGGGTGTGATATATCTGCTTCCACAAAATACTGATTGACAGCTGCGATATACCTGTTTCCCCCAAATAAACAGGGTGGTGTGGTATAAATGGTGTGGCAAAAAAAATTATTGAGAGGTGTAATATACCTGCTTCCACAAAATACTGATTAAGGGGTGGAATATACCTGCTTCCACCAAATATTGATTGAGGGCTGCGATATACCTGCTTCCACAAAATACAGATTAAGGTGTTTGATATACCTGTTTCCACCAAATATTGATTGAGGCCTGCGATATACCTGCTTCCACAAAATACTGATTAAGGGGATTGATATACCTGCTTCCACCAAATATTGATTGAGGCAAGTGATTTACCTGCTTCTACAAAATACTTATTGAGGGCTGCGATAAAACCGCTTCCACAAAATACAGATTCTGCGATATACCTGCTTCCACAAAATACAGATTGAGGGGTTTGATATACCTGTTTCCACCAAATACTGATTGAGGGCTGCGATATACCTGCTTCCACAAAATACTGATTAAGGGGTTTGATATACCTGTTTCCACCAAATATTGATTGAGGCCTGTGATATACCTGCTTCCACAAAATACTAATCGAGGGCTGCGATATACCTGTTTCCACAAAATACTGATTAAGGGGTTCGATATACCTGTTTCCACCAAATATTGATTAAGGCCTGCGAAATACCTGCCTCCACAAAATACTGATTAAGGGGTTCGATATACCTTTTTCCACCAAATATTGATTGAGGGCTGCGATATACCTGCTTACACAAAATACTGATTGAGGGCTGCGATATACCTGCTTCCACAAAATACTGATTAAGGGGTATGATATACCTGTTTCCACCAAATATTGATTGAGGGCTGCGATATACCTGCTTCCACCAAAATACTAATTAAGGGGATCGATATACCTGTTTCCACCAAATATTGATTGAGGCCTGCGATATACCTGCTTCCACAAAATACTGAATGAGGGCTGCAATATACCTGCTTCCACAAAATACTGATTAAGGGGTTTTATATACCTGCTTCCACAAAATATTGTTTGAGGGCTGTGATATACCTACTTCCACAAAATACTGATTGAGGGCTGCGATATAACTGCTTCCACAAAATAATGATTAAGGGTTTTGATATACCTGTTTCCACCAAATATTGATTGGGGGCTGCGATATACCTGCTTCCACAAAATACTGATTATGGGGTTTTATGTACCTGCTTCCACAAAATATTAATTGAAGGCTGTGATATACCTACTTCCACAAAATACTGATTAAGGGGTTTGATATACCTGTTTCCACCAAATATTGATTAAGGGCTGCGAAATGCCTGCTTCCACCAAAATACTAATTAAGGGGATTGATATACCTGTTTCCACCAAATATTAATTGGAGGTTGCGATATACCTCCTTCCACAAAATACTGATTAAGGGGTTTGATATACCTGTTTCCACCAAATATTGATTGAGGCCTGTGATATACCTGCTTCCACAAAATACTGATTAAGGGGTTTGATATACCTGCTTCCACAAAATACTGATTAAGGGGTTCGATATAACTGTTTCCACCAAATATTGATTAAGGCCTGCAAAATACCGTCCTCCACAAAATACTGATTAAGGGGTTCGATATACCTTTTTCCACCAAATATTGATTGAGGGCTGCGATATACCTGCTTACACAAAATACTGATTGAGGGCTGCGATATACCTGCTTCCACAAAATACTGATTAAGGGGTATGATATACCTGTTTCCACCAAATATTGATTGAGGGCTGCGATATACCTGCTTCCACAAAATACTGAATGAGGGCTGCAATATACCTGCTTCCACAAAACACTGATTAAGGGGTTTTATATACCTGCTTCCACAAAATATTGATTGAGGGCTGTGATATACCTACTTCCACAAAATACTGATTGAGGGCTGCGATATAACTGCTTCCACAAAATAATGATTAAGGGGTTCGATATACCTGTTTCTACCAAATATTGATTGAGGCCTGCGATATACCTGCTACCACAAAATACTGAATGAGGGCTGCAATATACCTGCTTCCACAAAATACTGATTAAGGGGTTTTATATACCTGCTTCCACAAAATATTGATTGAGGCATGCGATATACCTGCTTCCACAAAATACTAATCGAGGGCTGCGATATACCTGTTTCCACAAAATACTGATTTAGGGGTTCGATATACCTTTTTCCACCAAATATTGATTGGGGGCTGCGATATACCTGCTTCCACAAAATACTGATTAAGGGAATTCATATACCTGCTTCCATCAAATATTGATTGAGGCCTGCGATATACCTGCTTCCACAAAATACTGAATGAGGGCTACAATATACCTGCTTCCACAAAATACTGATTAAGGGGTTTGATATACCTGTTTCCACCAAATATTGATTGAGGGCTGCGATATACCTGCTTCCACCAAAATACTAATTAAGAGGATTGATTTACCTGTTTCCACCAAATATTGATTGGGGGCTGCGATATACCTGCTTCCACAAAATACTGATTAAAAGGTTTGATATACCTGTTTCCACCAAATATTGATTGGGGGCTGCGATATACCTGCTTCCACAAAATATTGATTGAGTGCTGCAATATAACTGCTTCCACAAAATACTGATTCTGCGATATACCTGTTTCCACAAAATACCGATTAAGGGGTTTGATATACCTGCTTCTACAAAATACTGATTAAGGGGTTTTATATACCTGCTTCCACAAAATATTGATTGGGGGCTGTGATATACCTACTTCCACAAAATACTGATTAAGTAGTTTGATATACCTGTTTCCAACAAATATTGATTGAGGGCTGCTACAGTATAAACCTGCTTCCACCAAAATACTAATTATGGGGATTGATATACCTGTTTCCACCAAATATTGATTGGGGGCTGCGATATACCTGCTTTCACAAAATACTGATTGAGGGCTGCGATATACCTGCTTCCACAAAATACTGATTAAGGGGTTTTAGATACCTGCTTCCACCAAATTTTGATTAAGGCCTGCAAAATACCTGCTTCCACAAAATACTGATTAAGGGGTTCGATATACCTTTTTCCACCAAATATTGATTGAGGGCTGCGATATACCTGCTTCCACAAAATACTGATTGAGGGCTGCGATATACCTGCTTCCACAAAATACAGATTAAGGGGTTTAATATACCTGTTTCCACCAAATATTGATTGAGGCCTGCAATATACCTGCTTCCACAAAATACTGATTAAGGTGATTGATATACCTGCTTCCACCAAATATTGATTGAGGCCTGCGATATACCTGCTTCCACAAAATACTTATTGAGGGCTGCGATAAAACCGCTTCCACAAAATACTGATTCTGTGATATACGTGCTTCCACAAAATAGAGATTAAGGGGTTTGATATACCTGCTTCCACCAAATACTGATTGAGGGCTGCGATATACCTGCTTCTACATAATACTGATTAAGGGGTTTGATATACCTGTTTCCATCAAATATTGATTGAGGCCTGCGATATACCTGCTTCCACAAAATACTAATCGAGGGCTGCGATATACCTGTTTCCACAAAATCTTGATTAAGGCCTGCAAAATACCTGCTTCCACAAAATACTGATTAAGTGGTTCGATATACCTTTTTCCACCAAATATTGATTGAGGGCTGCGATATACCTGCTTCCACAAAATACTGATTAAGGCGTTTGATATACCTGTTTCCACCAAATATTGATTGAGGGCTGAGATATACCTGCTTCCACTAAAATACTAATTAAGGGGTTCGATATACCTGTTTCCACCAAATATTGATTGAGGCCTGCGATATACCTGCTTCCACAAAATACTGATTGAGGGCTGCGATATACCTGCTACCACAAAATACTAATTAAGGGGTTTGCTATACCTGTTTCCACGAAATATTGATTGAGGGCTGCGATATACCTGCTTTAACCAAAATACTAATTAAGGGGATTGATATACCTGTGTCCACCAAATATTGATTAGTTCTGCGATATACCTCCTTCCACCAAATATTGATTAAGGGGTTTGATATAACTGTTTCCACCAAATATTGATTGGGGGCTGCGATATAACTGCTTCCACAAAATGCTGATTCTGCGATATACCTGCTTCCACAAAATACTGATTAAGGGGTTTTATATACCTGCTTCCACAAAATATTGATTGAGGGCTGTGATATACCTACTTCCACAAAATACTGATTAAGGGGTTTGATATACCTGTTTCCACCAAATATTTATTGAGGCCTGCGATATACCTGCTTCCACCAAAATTCTAATTAAGGGGATTGATATACCTGTTTCCACCAAATATTGATTGGGGGCTGCGATATACCTGCTTCCACAAAATACTGATTAAGGGGTCTGATATACCTGTTTCCACCAAATATTGATTGAGGGCTGCGACATACCTGCTTCCACAAAATACTGATTGAGGGCTGCAATATACCTGCTTCCACAAAATATCGATTAAGGGGTTTTATATACCTGCTTCCACAAAATATTGATTGAGGGCTGTGATATACCTACTTCCACAAAATACTGATTAAGGGGTTTGATATACCTGTTTGCACCAAATATTGATTAAGTGCTCTTTCACACTTGCGTTCTTATCTTCCGGCATAGAGTTCCGTCGTCGGGGCTCTATGCCGGAAGAATCCTGATCAGGATTATCCTAATGCATTCTGAATGGAGAGAAATCCGTTCAGGATGCATCAGGATGTCTTCAGTTCCGGAACGGAACGTTTTTTGGCCGGAGAAAATACCGCAGCATGCTGCGCTTTTTGCTCCGGCCAAAAATCCGGAACACTTGCCGCAAGGCCGGATCCGGAATTAATGCCCATTGAAAGGCATTGATCCGGATCCGGCCTTAAGCTAAACGTCGTTTCGGCGCATTGCCGGAGCCGACATTTAGCTTTTTCTGAATGGTTACCATGGCTGCTGGGACGCTAAAGTCCTGGCAGCCATGGTAAAGTGTAGCGGGGAGCGGGAGAGCAGCATACTTACCGTCCGTGCGGCTCCCGGGGCGCTCCAGAGTGACGTCAGGGCGCCCCAAGCGCATGGATCACGTGATCGCATGGATCACGTCATCCATGCGCATGGGGCGCTCTGACGTCATTCTGGAGCGCCCCGAGAGCCGCACGGACTGTAAGTATACCGCTCCCCCGCTCCCCGCTCCTACTATGGCAACCAGGACTTTAATAGCGTCCTGGGTGCCATAGTAACACTGAAAGCATTTGGAAGACGGTTCCGTCTCCAAATGCTTTCAGTACATTGCGTTTTTCCGGATCCGGAGTGTAATTCCGGCAAATGGAGTACACGCCGGATCCGGACAACGCAAGTGTGAAAGAGCCCTAAGGCCTGCAAAATACCTGCTTCCACAAAATACTGATTAAGGGGTTCGACATACCTTTTTCCACCAAATATTGATTGAGGGCTGCGATATACCTCCTTCCACAAAATTCTGATTGAGGTCTGCGATATACCTGCTTCCACAAAATACTGATTAAGGGGTTTGATATACCTGTTTCCACCAAATATTGATTGAGGGCTGCGATATACCTGCTTCCACCAAAACACTGGCCTACAGTAAAGTTTTTATCCAGTGAACGCCTAATGTACCTTCAGCCACATCATCACAAGTTCTTTTCTGTCAGGTGAAGCCTAATTTTTGGGGCCTGTACTCCAGTAGGGCACATTTTTGGGAGTTTCCCCTTAAGACACATAAAATGGCCCCTGATTAAAATACATATTTTTTGTGGGAATTTTCAATGATCCCCCTTTGGTATGTCACTGTCCATGTTGTGGGACTATTCGTGCACTTCTAGTAAGTATTTGGTGGCTGCAAATATGACCTGAAGGTTTTACTGTTTCGCCATTTGCCATTAAAGTAAAAAAAATGCCCCTTCGTACTGCCCCTAGATGCCCCCATAGTTATTCTCTCCTGTATTGTGGCAACTAAAAAACAAACAAAAAAAAAAAAGCACTAATAACTCCATGCTGCTATCAACGATGTGATGCAGACCTCTTCTGGCATGTGTTCCACGCTGTAATGCTGCCGACTTAGGCAGCCTGAGGACGGCGATACAGATGAATATAGAGATGAGCACTTCCACAATGGAAGCGCTCATCTCCTCTCCTACTACCCTGCCGCCACCACCCCACTTAGATTCAGGGCCGCACCTAATAAATTACTGCTTCTAGAGGGGGTCCAGACCCGTTGGTTCTCCCCCCCTCAGTGCGCCCCTGATGTGAACTTAAAATGTAAAAATTTGTTTTTCTTGGGGAAGAAAAAACAAAAACGCAAAAATTGGCCTGGTCGTTAGATAGCCATTTGTCACTGAGATCAGTAAACAAGATTTTTGTGAACTCACCTGTAAAATCTCTTTCTCACTTAGTTCATTGGGGGACACAGGACCGTGGATATAGCTGCTTGCTGCCACTAGGAGGCGACACTAGGCTGAAAAGTGTTAGCTCCTCCACTGCAGGCTACACCCCCTCCAGCCTGGAGAGATCATGTCAATTTGTGCTCAAGCAGTTGGAGCAGTAGAAACATGTGCGAAGCAAAAGAGAACACAACCAATGCCGGCGGGAGCGAACCCGAGCTGTATACCCGACTGGCAAGCAACCACTACCACCAACAATAATAAATACTGGGTGGGTGCTGTGTCCCCCAATGAACTAAGCGAGAAAGAGATTTTACAGGTGAGTTGACAAAAATCTAGTTTTCTCACTTGTATCATTGGGGGACACAGGACCGTGGGACATCCCAAAGCAGTCCACGGGGAGGGAAAAAAATCACACGCCCAAGGAAAAAACGCCCTCGAGGATGCGGAATCCACTGCCGCCTGCAAGACCTTGCAGCCCGGAGTAGGATCCGCCGATGCCTAGGAAAGCACCTGGTGAAACTTGGTGAACGTGTGCCCGGAAGACTAAGACACTGCCTTATACAACTGTAAAGCTGATGCATGGTGGAGATGAACCTAACGAAGCGCCGACCCTGGTCGGGTGGGCCATAACTCTGCTGGGCGGTGCCTTGCCCTGGGAGCGGAACGCCTCAGCAACTATCAAACAAATCCACCTGGAAACGTCCCCTTGGAGGCCGCCCAGCCTTTACGAGGACCAGGAAAAAGAACAGGTAAGAATCTGTACGGCGGAAAGAGCTAGTCATAGACAAGCAAACCTCAGAGGCCAAAACACATGGCTGATGGAGAGCCCGCTCTCTAGAATGCATGTCCGTGATGACGTGGAAGGCGGCGACTATCTTCAGCAATAAAAGAAGGAATTGGTCGGAGCACTGCCTTATGTGGGTGCATGACAAGAGAAAAATGTACGTACAAGAAGGCGCTACCAACTCCGAAATTCGCCACCAAACGACCCACAGGTAGTTTGGATGAAGCCGGTTACCTGGCCGCAACTCTGGAAGCAGAACCAAAAATCCAGGGCTGCAGGATCCTCCTGTGGTAAAGATAAACGCTCCCTAGGAAGCTGTAATTGGTAGACCGATGCCCCCAGAGCCGTAGAGGCTTGTGGTGAGGACCACCGAGAAAAAAACGCCTGAATCAGGCATGCCCAACTGCATGCCAAAGAACCAATACCTTGGAGATAGGTAGAAGTAAAGCTGAAAAAACACAAATGCAATAGCACTCTGCAACCAGCACTCTGCCCTGCATTTGTGTTTTTGCGTTTGTATATGTATTTTGCCATAGCAATGTGCACCTGCATGCAGGGTTGTGCTGACTGAATCCCCCACATTTTTTCTTTGAAGTAAAGCCGATGTGAGAATCACCAGCGATGAGAAGCCTAGTCAGCGACCATATATTGACAGTGTGGCATCTCTGCCAGAAGGGCAATGAGCAGGACCAAGATGAGAGAAATATTCCTGTTGGATGGAGTGCAAGGATGACTTCCAACACCCCCACCTTACCCGAGAAACCCAGGTCAAGTAGGGAAAAAATAGAGCTGGGATGCCAGAGCCGTACCACACATGGCTACTGCTCAGGTAGACAGAAGGGGAAGGTGGTCAGCTTGAGGAGGGACAAGAAATGGAAAGGGTGTCCCGTGCAGGAACGAAACCCCTATCAGTGGTGGCAAGGACTGACAGCCACCCACTATGCCTGGCGTGGAGAGACTTGTAGTTCACCCACGAAATGAGCAGTGAAAGGTATGACCACCATCGGACCGACATGATGTAGACATTACTCATGTCTGAAGAGAGGTAGCACCGATGGCGTCGCAGCATCCACTATTAGCACCCAAGTCCCGCTTATAACGGCAACCTAGTGGTAGACGAGTGCCATAGGGACTAAGCTACCCAGTAGAGCGCACCCGAAGCGAGGTGCTTATCAGCTAAAGCAATTATGCGATTGCAAACCCCTGTGTAGACGACAGAATGACAACAGTTGTCAGAGAAATGGTAATTATCAGTAGTGTAAATGAGTAAGAGGGTAGGGGTAAAACTCATTCCCCTCTGAGACTGGCGCTATACCGAAGTAGCCACAGAATCTAGTGGTAGTGCAATACTCCGCCTGAGGAGGAGGCCATACAAGGGGAGCCACAAATCTAATAATAATGCTATACTTCAGCTGAGGAGGAGGTCACACAGTAGAGGCCACCGATTCCAGTGCTAGAAGAATCCGTCACCTGACGAAGGAGCCATGCAGTAGTAACGCAAATACCCCTTATCCAGTAATAGCTACAACATGCCCCGCTAGCACAGAACTGAGGAGGAGGCCTGAGGACATCCAGTAGGAGCCATGGTACCATTCTGCCCCAGTTAAGTAGAGCTAACCTTAAACACTCCACCTGGGAAGGGCGCTGAACAGGAGCAACCGCCGAAGCCAGCTCCCAGATAGAACCCCTACCTAAGGGGGGCTTCCCCACTGCAGCGACCACAATCTCTAGCCCTAGCGTGAAAACTGCACCTGCAAGGAGAACACACTGTAGTAGCTAATCCAGAGTGCCAGCATAACCACTTCACCTAGAGAAGGAGGAGTGGTGGACAGAGAATACAGAGTCAGTGCAACCCTTGACTCGCTGGAACGTAATCACAAAATTCTGTGCAATGGCGTATGCACTACACGTTGTCGAGGACCAATACCATGACCGTCCTGAACTGTGGAGGTCCATGGGAATGGGGGGTCTCTAGGACACATAAGTGTTGCTGGGTAACCCCCCTGAGAGGACAGAGGTCGACATATTTGCGCCCCCAACCAGCACCGGAAGAACAGAAGGATACAATTTGGAAGTAGCCACAGTATCCAGTAGCGGTACCCATATGCCACTAGATGAAGATTACAGGGCACCAGCGGGTACCGACTCTTGCCACGCCCCACCTGTGAAGGAAGCCAAGGCATCAAGTGTCGTGGCGTAGTTGAATTGTAGCATCCAAGATGCTTACTTATTCCCCCGTTAGTGGATCACTTGTGGAAGGGGATAATGCAACAGGAAGCATGGTGCAATTCGACTGGTGAAATAGCATCCAGTGGTAGAGTAATACTCCGCTTAAGGAAGAGGCTAGCGCGACCGTATCCAATAGTAGTGTAAATACCCCACCTATGGAAGGGGGTAATGTCTATGGCAAGCACAGCACTCAGTGGTAGTGCAGTTACTCCATCTATGAAGGGAGGTAACGCATACGTCAAGTACTGTATCCCGAGGTAGTGCAAATACACCACCTATGGAAGAGGGTAATGCATACGGCAGGAACTGAATCCAATGGTAGAGAAATTACGCCAGTTATGGAAGGGGGTAATGCATATGATGAGTCCTGCAGGCTAATGCATGCGGAAAACACTGTACCAGTGAAAATGCAATTCCCCCTCCTACGGAAGGGGGTAATGCCTACGGCCGACACCGACACCAGTGCTAGTGCGATTAGTCCATCCCATTCCCCCTGAGGTAACCCATACGACAAGAACTGCTGGCTACCATGGATGCAATCTTGGAAGATTGTACCGGATGCATGTCAGAGTACGAATCACTGATCCCCCCCCTCGACCGAAATTCTCCAGAGAGGGAGGGTGCGTCTGAACGTGACCCTAGGGAAGAAGGGTGGGGGTGCGGAGATGACCAAGGAGGAATATGTCCTGTTCTGGCCCGCTTGTGCGCAGTTCTACCCTCAGAATCTTGCCCATGGCAGTTGCGGGTTGCGCTGGTGGGGATATATCAACCAAACTACCCAGGGGGTGGAATAGGAACCTCTAAAGGTCCACCCACCGGATTGCGCAGGCGGTGCTTTATCAACCAAACGACCCCGGACGATGGATTGGGAACTTCCTGAGGTCCGCCATTGGATTGCGCAGGTGGAGAAATATTAACTAAACGAACCAGGAGGGTGGATAGGGAATCCTTCAAATGTCCTCCACTGGATTTGCGGAGGTGGGGCATTATCAACCAAATGGCCCCGGAGGGCGGATTGGGAAACCTTCAGATGTCCTCCACTGGATTTGCACAGGTAGAGCATTATCAACCAAACTGTCTCGGAGGGCGGATTGGGAATCCTTCAGATGTCCTCCACTAGATTTGCGGAGGTGGAGCATTATCAACCAAACGTCCCCGGAGGGCGGATTGGGAAACTGTGAGAAATCCTCCACTGTTCGGGATAGGGCATGGGCCCAGTATGGTACACACAATCAGGGTGGTCCTGCGGTGATGTGGGCTGAGGGGGGCAGGACCTGTATGGGCGCACATTATTATTATTTTTGACCCAGCCTCAAATGGACAAGAGGCAGGAAGGGCTGAATACTTCAATATAAGGCACATTGCCTGCAGATAAAAACCCTGGATGATCTGGTGCCGGCCTCAAAGAGTGTTGAAACTGCCTTGAGGATCGGGGCGGAGCCAGCGGGCTCCTGGGGGAGTGGGACAGCTAAGCGGGAAGAATTCACTCCAGAAAGATGAACCCGCCCCCCCATACCCGCGGCCTAAAGTTTTGGCGCAGGCCAGCCGGAAATCACTGCTGGCCGGAGCACAGTGGGACCTGGACCAGTGCATGGAATGCGCCTGCCTGTGCCCACTGGCCGCGGGAGACTTCTCATAAGACTGTAAAACCAATAGAGGTTCATAACTCCATAGCACCATCTATTGGTTTTCATAGTCTTATGACAGCTGAAAAACAAGGCAGATTCTGCTCATTTGCATGTCTTTCCCATAAGTCCATGTTTATGTAAATGAGTTTTTACATGACAAAACTGTATAGAAAGGTTATTGAATATTATGTTAGGACAATCGGAAAACTTTTTGTCGCCCTAATGATATTGATCTAGGTGTGCAGCTCCACCCAAGCCATCCAACAGATGCCAAATAACTTTGAGGTTTACTGGTTCTCAGTCAGATGAGAGCTAGTTTGGAATATCTCATAGTGCACAAGGCTGCCATCTGTCTCATGGATAGATGGATGGCTTGTACATACCTGGCTTTTGGCATATAGCCTTTGTGTAGTTGTATGTAATAGGAGCCTAAGATGTATCGAGCTATCCTCTTAATGCTGTTGTCAAACCATTTTGATGGGGTTTCCATCAATTTCAAATCTTTTTTTTATAAACCAGACACTCTCTTGTCTTTTGAGCAGGGGGTGCTTGGTTATCTCCCATTGTATTTGAGCACCTGAATTATTCGGCCGAGCACTCGTATCTGCCAAGAATAGCGATGCTTGAGCCGAACAGGTATTTGGCCGAGCATGCTCGCTCATCACTAACCATTATGCTTCTGATTGGTTGCTTTAATAAATACTTGTGATTGGACATAATAAAAGTGATGGCTAATGGGGGGTGGTTAGATCCACAAAGTAAAACTAATAAAACTGACTCTACGGGCGTTGCCTGGCAGAGAATGCTTTAACAAGCAAAGTGTTTGGGTCTTTGATTCTTAGGTCGACCGCATCCCCTGGCACATGAGGAAAACTTATTAACCAATTTGAATCCCACAGACAAGCGAGGTGTAGTCCCCTAGTTTGGGACTTGTCCTAAATTGCAGTGACAGGGGTTAATTCAGTTTTATAACCATTGGCTATATTTATTGATTAATTTTTACAGATCATTAACCCCATCCCGACATATGACGTAATAGTACATCATGGCGGCAAGTGACTTGCAGCATTTTGACGTACTATTACGTAATGGTGATCACTGCAGTGGCCCGGCACTCCCTGATAGCCGGGCCCCTGCTGTATCCGTCGGCACCACTGTAAAAGCCGGCGGATTAACCCCTTCTATTCCGCGAACAGCGCTGACTGCGGCATAGAAGGGGTTTGCGGCAGGTGAAGGAGCCCATCTGGTTCCCACACTGCTGTGGCGGGGACCCTATGGGTGACAAGGCAGCGTGATACCATGCACAGGCTGACCAATGCCTTGCACAGCATCAGGAACTGTCTTCTACGGGGGCCCAGGAGATTCAGCCCCAGGCTGGGTCTCCTAGGCAACCTGTTAGTGTATTATTCTGTGTAATACACTAACAGGCAATGCATTACAATACAGATGTATTGTAATGCATTGTAGAGGGGATCAGACCCTCAAAAGTTTAAGTCCCAGAGTGAGACAAAAATAAAGTAAAAAAAAAAAAGCTAAAAAAGTGTTTTTAATAAAAAAAATAACACACCTTTCCCCTGATTTTATAATAAAAAATAGAAAAACATAAGCACACATATTAGGTATCACCGTGTTCGTAACAACCGGCTCTATAAATATATCACATGATCCACCCTGTCTGATAAACATCATAAAAAATATAAAAACTGTGTCAAAAAAAGCCATTTTTGTCACCTTACATCACAAAAAGTGCAACACCAAGCAATCAAAATGGGGTATGTCCCACAAAATGGTACCAATAAAACCGGCACCTTATCCCTCAAAAAATGAGCCACTACATAAGAAAATCACTCAAAAAATAAAAAAAACTATAGCTCTCAGAACATGGAGACACTAAAACATATATTTTTGGTTTCAAATATGCTATTATTGTGTTAAAGTGAAATAAAAAATAAAAAAGTATACATATTAGGTATCGCCGCATCCATAACAACCAGTTCTATAAAAATATCACATGACATAACCCCTCGGCTGAACACCGTAAAAATAAAAAAATAAAAACAGTGCCAAAAAAGCAATTTTTTGTCACCTTACATCACAAAAATTGTAACACCATGCGATCAAAAAGGCATATGCCCCCCAAAATAGTACCAATCAAACTGTCACCTCATCCCGCAAAAAAGGAGACCCTATCTCAGACAATCGGTCAAGAAATAAAAAAAATATGACTCTCAGACTATGGAGACACTAAAATATTATGTTTTTTGCTTCAAACCTTTTATCTTCATTCAGTAGGACCTGCGATGACATCACCGCGCTCACCATGTGGTGAGCGCGATTATGTCATCAAAGGTCATTTTGCAGGTCCTGAAAGAAGAAGAAAGAGGACGATGCCGGCTGCGTGATCAAGTGGATAAGGTGAGTTAATTTTTTTTATTTTTAACCCTTCAATCAACATTTTAGTAAGCATTCTGTATTAAGAATGCTATTATTTTCCCTTATAACCATGTTATAAGGGAAAATAATAAGATCTACAGAACACCAAACCTGAACTTCAGTGAAGAAGTCCGAGTTCGGGTCTGGGTACCACATTCAGTTTTTTATCACGCGCGTGCAAAACGCATTGCACCCAATGCATTGCACGCAATGAACACGCGAAGCATCCAGAGCAAATCTGGGACGTCCGTGTGAAAGATGCCTAAAACATAATTTTTGGGGTTTCAAAAATGTTATTATTGTATAAAACTTAAATAAATAATAAAAAGTATACCTATTAGGTTTTGCCACGTCCGTAATGATCTGCTATATAAAAATGTCACATGACCTAACCTCTCAGGTGAACGCTGTAAAAATAAATAAATAAAAACTGTGCCAAAACAACCATTTTTTTTGTCACCTTACCCCATAAAGTGTAATAATGAATGATCAAAAAATCATATGTTCCCAAAAATGGTACCAATAAGAATGTCAACTCTTCCTGCAAAAAACTAGCCCCTGCACAAGGCGATTGGCAGAAAATGGAGACACAAAAACATCATTTTCTTTTCAAAAATGCTTTATGTAAAACTGCAACAAACAAAGTAGACATATTTGATATAATTGCGTCTGTAAAACCTGCTCTATAAAAATAGCACATGATCTACACTGTCAGATGAATGTTGTAAAAAATAAAAACGGTGACAAAACACATTTTCTGGTTACCTTGCCTCACAAAAAAACATAATATAGAGCAATAAAAAATCATATATCCCCTAAAATAGTACCAATAAAACTGGCACCTTATGCCCTAGTTTCCAAAATGGGGTCACGTTTTGGGAGTTTCTACTGTAAGGGTGCATCAGGGGGACTTTAAATGGGACATGGCATCAAAAACCAAACCAGTCCAGCAAAATCTGCCTTCCAAAAACCATATGGCGCTCCTTTTCTTCTGCGCCCTGCCATGTGCCCTTACATCAGTTTGCGACCACATGTGGGGTGTTTCTGTAAACCGCAGAATTAGGGAAATAAATTTGTTTGGCTGTTAATCTTCGACGTGTTAAATAAAAAAAAATCGATTAAAATGGAAAATCTGTCAGAAAAGTGAAATTTTGAAATTGCATCTTTATTTTAGGCCTCATGCACACGACCGTTGTTGTGTTCCGTGTCCGTTGTTCCGTTTTCCGTTACTTTCTGCGGACCCATTGACTTTCAATGGGTCCGTTGAAAACTCGGATAATGCACCGTTTGTCATCCGCGTCCGTGATGTGTGTTTCCAGTCCGTCCAAAAAATATGACCTGTCCTATTTCTTTCACGGACAACGATTCGCGGAACCATTCAAGTCAATGGGAACGTGAAAAAACACGGAGGCACACAAGATTGTCATCCGGGTCCGCGTGTCCGCTTTTTTTTCTTATCATTTGCAAGGCAAACTTGACTTAGATTTTTTTTTCACTTTTCATGTCTGGTGATCCTCCAAAAATCAAGGAAGACACACGGAAACAAAAACGGAAACGGATCACGGAACAACGGAACAGCTTTTTGCGGACCGCAAAAAAATACTGTCGTGTGCATGAGGCCTTACTTTAATTCTTGTGGAACACCTAAAGGGTTAACAACGTGTGTAAAATCAGTTTTGAGTAACTTGAGGGGTGTAGTTTCTACAATGGGGCCATTTATGGGGTGTTTCCACTATGTAAGCCCCACAAAGTGACTTCCGACCTGAACTGGTGCTTAAAAAGTGTGTTTTGGAAATTTTCTTAAGAATTTTAAGAATTGCTTCTAAAATTCTAAGCCTTCTAACGTCCTAAAAAAATAAAATGACATTTACAAAATGATGCCAACATAAAGTAGACATATGGGGAATGTTAAGTAATACATATTTAATGAGGTATCACTTTCTGTTTTAAAAGCAGAGAAATAAAAATGTAGAAAAATTTTTGGGTAAATTTGGGATTTTTTCATAAATAAAGGTGAAATATATTGACTCAAATTTATGACTATCATGAAGTACAATATGTTGCGAAAAAACAATCTCAGTATGGCTTGGATAAATTAAAGTGTACCAAAGCTATTACCACATAAATTGACATGTAAGATTTGCAAAAAATGGCCTGGGCAGAAGTGCGAAAACTGGCCCGGGGTAGAAGGGGTTAAAAGGCTTCCTAATGATTTTGTGTTCAGAGTTGAAACTGTTTATGCCTCCGATTTTTCTTATTTATGTACTTTATACATTAAGGGGGGAATTTATCAATACCCCATGCTAGTTTTCTGCCATTAAAAAAAATCTCAAAAACTAGTTTTCCGACTTTTTTTGTTGTTGCATTTTTACGTCCCCTTGGCCAAGTTTCTGAAAATGGGGAGTGGGGAGGGTGGGTTTGGGCCCCGGCACATTTATCATTATTTATGCTAGAAACTGAGGACTGAAATCTACAGCAGCTACAAGGCACAAGCAGGGGCAGACTTACCACCTGTGCAGCCAGTTCAGCTGCACAGGGGCCCAGAGTGTGAGGGGGCCCATTCATATTAGTGAGCGCTTCTGGAAGCGCTCACTAGTATTCAGGAGGCAGGGAGAGTAGCACTTACTTACCCCTCCTCCCTGGTCTCCTTCAGCCTGACTGCATACACAACGCACTATGACCTGACGCTATACGCAGTCAGGTCACGTGACTGTGCAGCGCAGGCTGTTGGAGACCAACAGAGCAGGGACTCACTGCATATCATCCCATACATGGAGAGCAGCAGCGGAGCAAAAGAGGTAAGTTTCATTTATTTATTTTTAGTCTTATCTGACGTCTGATGGGGGTCTGAGCATTGATATGAGGGGGTCTGTCTTAGAATATGGGGGCCTTAATGAGCATCTGATATAGGAGGGGGGTGTCCTGAGTAACCAAAACGGTGGCCTGTCTGAGCATGTGACACATGGGGGGACTGAATGAGCATCTGATATTGGGGGAGTCTGAGCAACTGATATGGGGGGGTCTGAGCAACTGATATGGGGGGGTCTGAGCAAGTGACACATGGGGGGGCTGAATGAGCATCTGATATTGGGGGAGTCTGAGTAACTGATATGGGAGAAGGGTCTGGGGGCCTGTCTGAGAAACTGATATGGGGGCCTGTCTAAGAAACTGATATGGGGGCCTGTCTGAGAAAGTAATATGGGGGCCTGAATGAGCATCTGATATGGGGGGCATGAGCTTATTATATTGAAGCCTGAATGACCATCTGATACAGGGGAGGGCCTGAGCATCTCATATGGGGGGTCTGAGCAACTTATATGGGGGTCTGTCTAAGCTTATGGGGGCCTGAATGCGCATCTGATATGGGGGGGCTAAGCATATGGGGTCTGTCTGAGCATATGGGGGCCTGAATGAGCATCTGATATGGGTGACCTGAGCATCTAATGTGGGGGTACTGAGTAACTAATATGGGGTCTGTCTGAGCTTCTCATGGGGGCCTGAATGAGAAGCTGATATGGAGGTCTGTCTGAGCATATGGATCTGAAAGGAAGGGGGTATTTTTTGTATTGTCACACATTATAGGGGGTATTTTTGTACTGGTGCACATTGTAAGAGGGCATTTTTCTACTGGCATTCATTGTAAGGAGAATTATTACTACTAAGGGTCTACAGGGAACATGATTACTAGTATAGGCACAATGTGTTCATTATTACTATTGGGGGCACTGTTAACACTGAGCGCACTCTGGCAGATAATTAATTCTATTGGTGGGACTTTAGGGGAGCACTATTACTGTGGGAGGCACCCTGGCACACTATCAGCTTAAAGCAATTATTTTTGGGGGACAATATGGATACTGGGCGCAGTTATTTTTATTTTGTTAGTTTGCTATTTTACTTATTTATCATCTTTTTGTTAAACTCTGCAGAGACGAGAGATGGCTGAAAGAAGTAATCATGGAGGTCTGGTCTGAATGGAGAAGATGAGGAAAGAGAATGCCTACATCAGAGAAGACGTCACTGGATGTAAGAGATATGTGCGCTGTATTGTCCTGGTAAGTTTGCTTGTAGCGCTTTATGTAATGGTTCCCAAGTATGTCTTTAACAGTAGGGCTGAAGGGAAGGGATTAGGTTGAGAATTTGGCATGGGGGGGCGTCATTTCAATTTTTGCCTCTGGCAGCAGAAAGGCTAGGTGCACAGGGGCCCTCTGCTGTCTCTGTCCGCCCCTGGGATTATGGTAACTGTTAGGATGGGTTTACATAAAGATACGTATTTGACTAATAAATTTATTACGTTTTGATGGCTTTAAATGGGTTTTCTGGATTCTGGATAGGTCATCAGTATCAGATCAGTGGGGATTCAACACCCGGGACCCCGCCGATCTGCTGTTTGACAAGGCAGTGATGCTCGCAGTAGTGCTGCGACCTTCTTGCAGCTTTTCCTAGGCTAAGTGATGACACGTTCCTAAGTCACTTGGTCTAGGCTCAGCTCAGCCCCATAGAAGGGAATGGGGTTGAGCATGATACCAAGCACAGCCACTATACAATGTACAGCGCTGTGCTTGCGCCCCTGCCTTCTGAAACAGCTGTTTGTCAGGGATCCTGGGTGTCGGACTTCCATCGATCAGATAATTATGACTTAGGCCTCTTGCACACGAACGTTTTTTTTTCAGTTTCGATTTTTGCGTTCCGTATACGGACCATATCAATGGATCCACAAAAAAAGGAAGGTACTCCGTATGCCTTCCGTTTCCGTATTTCCATTTTTCCATTCAAAGATAGAATATGTCCTATTATTGTCCGCATAACGGACAAGGATAGTACTGTTCTATCAGGGGCCAGCTGTTCCGTTCCTCAAAATACAGAATGCACACAAATGTCATCTGTATTTTTTGCTGATCCGTTTTTTGCGGACCGTAAAATACTGAAAAAGTCATACGGTCGTGTGCAAGAGGCCTTATCCTGATGATAGCTCATCAGTATTAAAATCTTGTAAAACCATTTTAATAAATATGATTTTAGCAAAGAATTACTTTCATGTTGGATCTCACTTTTATCTGCAGTTACGTGGCTCTTCCATGGAGTCCCCTGCCGCCCCAAGTTATGTCAGTATATTTATGTCTGCTTTTCAACATCAATTTGGTTTTCTTAAATGTAAGTTTAATGATCTGATCAAAAGCTGGTTACGCTTTGTGGACCATGTGCTCGTCCTTTGGCAAGGCAGCGAGGAAGATCTAGTGAGGTTTATGCAGCATCTGAACATGTGTCATAAATTGATTCAATTCTCTCCTGATTATTACCGACCCTGTGTGCAAGCTTATTTGGATGTGGAATAGCTTTTTGTTAAACAGGATAATACATTAATTACCACATTATATTCTAAATCTACAGAGAAGAATAATTTGTTGAGGTATGATAGATACCATGCTCCTTAGACTTTTAAAGTGAAACCAAAAGGGCAATTTGTGAGGGCAAGGAGGATTTGTAGTATGGATAATATACACTCACCTAAAGAATTATTAGGAACACCTGTTCTATTTCTCATTAATGCAATTATCTAGTCAACCAATCACATGGCAGTTGCTTCAATGCATTTAGGGGTGTGGTTCTGGTCAAGACAATCTCCTGAACTCCAAACTGAATGTCAGAATGGGAAAGAAAGGTGATTTAAGCAATTTTGAGCGTGGCATGGTTGTTGATGCCAGACGGGCCGGTCTGAGTATTTCACAATCTGCTCAGTTACTGGGATTTTCACGCACAACCATTTCTAGGGTTTACAAAGAATGGTGTGAAAAGGGAAAAACATCCAGTATGCGGCAGTTCTGTGGGCAAAAATGCCTTGTGGATGCTAGAGGTCAGAGCAGAATGGGCCGACTGATTCAAGCTGATAGAAGAGCAACGTTGACTGAAATAACCACTCGTTACAACCGAGGTATGCAGCAAAGAATTTGTGAAGCCACAACACGCACAACCTTGAGGCGGATGGGCTACAACAGCAGAAGACCCCACCGGGTACCACTCATCTCCACTACAAATAGGAAAAAGAGGCACAATTTGCACGAGCTCACCAAAATTGGACTGTTGAAGACTGGAAAAATGTTGCCTGGTCTGATGAGTCTCGATTTCTGTTGAGACATTCAAATGGTAGAGTCCGAATTTGGCGTAAACAGAATGAGAACATGTATCCATCCTCTGATGGCTACTTCCAGCAGGATAATGCACCATGTCACAAAGCTCGAATCATTTCAAATTGGTTTCTTGAACATGACAATGAGTTCACTGTACTAAAATGGCCCCCACAGTCACCAGATCTCAACCCAATAGAGCATCTTTGGGATGTGGTGGAACGGGAGCTTCGTGCCCTGGGTGTGCATCCCTCAAATCTCCATCAACTGCAAGATGCTATCCTATCAATATGGGCCAACATTTCTAAAGAATGCTATCAGCACCTTGTTGAATCAATGCCACGTAGAATTAAGGCAGTTCTGAAGGCAAAAGGGGGTCCAACACCGTATTAGTATGGTGTTCCTAATAATTCTTTAGGTGAGTGTATATGCAAAACATAGAAAAGAATTGATGAATATGTTTGTTTAGAAAGGTTATCTAGAACGGAAAGTAAAAAAATGGGTAAGGAGATTGGTAATAGCTTTCAAGATACGATGAGAAAATATAGCTGGTCAGAAAAATAATGAGGATCCCTAATTTATTTCCAATTGTGCCTGTCACTGTCAATTTAATTAGGAGGATAATCTTAAAACATGGGGATATTTTCAAACCTGATGCTAAATAAGGTACTCAATTTTATAATTTTATGATATGTGTATATAGAGAAGGGAGATCATTGCCTAATTATTTGATAAGAGCTGATCTACAACTGAAAAAGTGTCAAAATATATATTTTTTTAAACAGTTGTAAGAAAAGGACATTTTCTTGTTTAAAATGCCAAAACTATAACAGTATTATTAAAAGTGATTACTATAAATAATAGTAGTAGCAATGAAGCTAAAAAAAAATGTGGCAAGACTACTGTAGCATGCCATTTTTTTTTAGATGGGACATAAGGTTTATGATTTGAGATGGTGTGTCTTGGAGGAAATTGAGGGATCAGATGTAGACCAAATGCAAAGGAGGTTACTCCTGAGAGAAACCTATTGGATTGTAGCAATTTAACCTAAAAGCCTTAATGGACTAAATGAACTCTAGAACTTCAGCGATGTTTTTATGTAGTATAGTTTAGAAGATTGAAGCTAAACCAGCCCTTCTTGTTCAGTGGAGCTGTTCTGGAACGGTTTCATATAAAATATATGTACAGTTGTACACATGTGGACAAAATTGTTGGTACCCTTTCGTTAAAGGAAGAAAAACCCACAATGGCCACTGAAATAACTGGAAACTGACATATGTAATAATGAACTACAGTAAGTACTAATGAAAATCAGACATTGGTTTTGAATTGTGGCTCAACAGAATAATTTACAAACCAAACTAATGAAACTGGCCTGGACAAAAATGATGGTACCCTTAATTTAATATTTTGTTGCACAACTTTTTGAGGCAATCAGTGCAATCAAGTAATTTCTGTAACTTTTCTGTAATTCTGCACCTGTATTTTGACTCACTCCTCATGAGCAAACTGCTCCAGGTGTCTCAGGTTTGAAGGATGCCTTCTCCAGACTTCTGGAGGATTTAGGGCTCATAGAAGGCCACTTTAGAATAGTCCAATGCTTTGCGCTTAGCCATTCTTGGATAGCTTTGTATTTTGGGTCATCATCCTGTTGGAGGACCCATGACCTGCAACTCAGACCAAGCTTTCTGACACTGGGCAGCACATTTCGCTCTAGAATGCTTTGATAATCTTGAGATTTCATTATACCCTATACAAATTCAAGACACCCTGTGCTAAATGCAGCAAAGCATTCCCAAAATATAAGCAAGCCTCTTCCATGTTTCACAGTGTTAGCCCAGTGGTCCGTGCCGGAGCTGCTGCCCCTAACTGTGGGCAGGGGCCCCGGGCTACCCTCTTTCCCTCCTGTGCGCCGTGCTGACAAGCGCGGGCAGCAGGTAACTTAACTATGGTATCTGTGTTCCATGCCAAAGTTTCCTTCCAGCTGGAGACTTGTACTGGTGTTTAAGCTTGCATAGGTGTGTATCTTTTCACCTATGAAGAAGCACACTGCAGCAGGAATTTAAAGGAGCTTCCTACCACAGGAAGATGCCTGAGCAACCTCATGGTTTTAGCTTGTCTATCTCCAAGTGCTAAGGTGTCTCTCTTGTCTGCTTCGATGTGTACCGGACCTTGCTTATTGAACTCCTGGACTTTGCCTGTTTGCTGCCTACCTCTGACCTCGGACTTTGTTTATGAACTTTGCCTGTTTGCCGCCTGCCCTGACTTTGGATCTTGTTTATGGACTTTGTTTACAGCCTGCTTCTCACCTTGGACTTCGCTTACTGACTTCGGTTGATTGCCGCCTGTCCAGACCCGGAACCTCCTGGCCACGCAAGTCCCCTCGGTGCTTTCACCGAGTACTCTGGCCCCCTGGTCAGCTACCACTGTCTCGGGGACTGCTCTGGAGTAGACCCTGGCAACTACCCTAATGGCCCAAGCCTATCCTTACCATCAGAGGCTCTAGTGAAGACCAGGTAGGGGCTTAGTTACGCCCCTCCAGCGTATACCCAGTCAGTGGCGCAGTGGGTCCACCCCCGCTTGCATAACAGTTTTCTCAGGCCATGGACCCCGCTGATCCGAACCCTCCCAGTATCACTGAGTTACACCAGGAGTTGGCCCAGCAGCGTGAGCGTCAGGATCAAATGTTGTCCTACCTACGCAATGTGAATATGCATCTAAATGACCTGACATCTGCTAACCCAGTGTCATCAAGCTTCTCTGCCACGGTTAATTTGGCTCCTGCTCCGTCCTCTTCCTATGTACCCGGATCTGGACCTCGTCTCTCAGCTCCTCCATGTTTCAACGGTGACCCTAAGCAGTGCCTGGGGTTCATAAATCAATGCACTCTTCATTTTGAACTTTTGCCTCACCAATTTTCCATGGACAGAGCCAAAGTGGCTTTTCTTATGTCACACCTTACTGGGGAGGTACTGGCCTGGATCAATCCCCTCTGGGAAAGAAACAACCCAGTCATTATGGATCTAATCCGTGGGCCGGTATGCAGTCCAGTTCCGTACGCTAGCCTCTGAACTTGGCTGGAATAATGAGGCACTTGTGGCTACCTTTTGGGAGGGCCTCTGTAGGAGAATTAAAGACAAGCTGGCCGGACGGGATGTTCCTTCCATCTTAGGTGACCTTATCTCCCTGGCTACTCAAATTGATTTACGGTTCCTGGAACCTGCCAGAGAAGTGGCACGTGAGGGAAGACCTTTTTGCCTGGCATCTTCTTTTCTGCAAGCTCGTAACCCTCTGCCTTCCATGTTGCCTGCAGTTCCTGAGCCCATGCAGGTCGAACGAGTTAGGCTGACTGAACAGGAACATGCAAAAATCTAGGATGAACAGCACTCCTTAGTATAAGAGTAGTGGGTGCTTGTCTCCAAGGGGGTGGAAAAATCCCCCAAAAGTAGTGTGAACAATAAAGATGAAAAAAAAAAAAAAAAACTGAGATAGCACGTCCAAACTTGTGGAATTTAATCCGGATCCTTAAACCGAAACGTTGCTTCTGGATTAAATTCCACAAGTTTGGACGTGCTATCTCAGTTTTTTTTTTCCTCTTTATTGAACAGGAACGTGATCACATCCGTGCCAAAGGCCTTGTTTCTATTGTGGTGGTTCTGATCATGTGTTCCGTGCTTGTCCCCTGAAGCCGGGAAACTCCCGAGCCTAGGGTCCGTTGGAGAGGCGGCTCTAGGTGAAGATAATTCCTCTCTACCCCTGACTCTGCTGGCAACTTTGTTGTTTGGAGATAATCGGTTCACGGAGACGGCTCTTCTGGATTCTGGATCAGCAGGAAACTTCCTGCAGCAAGCCATAGTGGATCGATATCGTATTCCAGTCCGACGCCTGCAGAGACCATTGATGGTGTCATCTGTCAATGGAAGGGCTCTATGTGAGTCCGTACAATTTTCTACTGAACCTGTGAAACTACAGGTAGGAGCTCTTCATACAGAAGAAATTTCATTCTTGATTCTTCGAAGTCTCTCTCATTCTCTCCTTTTGGGGCTACCATGGCTCCATACCCATGAACCTGTTCTTGATTGGAAGTCTGGAGAGGTGCTTCGTTGGGGACAGTACTGCCTTGGAAAGTGTCTTTCTCCTGTTCAGCTTGCTCAGTCACACCGGGTACCACCAAATCTTGAAAATCTGCCTGCAGCATACCACGCCTATGCCGACATCTTCGATAAGAAGGAGGCTGAGACGTCACCTCCACACAGGCCCTATGATTGTCCTATTGATCTGGTTCCTGGTTCTTCACTTCTCCGTGGTCGCATTTATCCTCTGTCACCAGTAAAGACACAAGCCATGTCTGACTATATTAAAGAAAATCTTGACAGAGGATTTATCCAAAAATCATCTTCTCCGGCTGGCGCTGGCTTCTTCTTTGTAAAGAAAAAAGACAGTTCTCTCCGGCCATGCATCAATTATAGGGGCCTAAATAAAATCCCTGTCAAGAACAAATACCCTCTTCCTCTTATTCAGAGTTGTTTGAACGCCTCAGAGGAGCTAAGATCTTCTCCAAATTAGATCTGCATGGGTCCAACAACTTGATCCGAATTCGTCAAGGGGACGAGTGGAAGACCGCCTTTAACACCCGTGACGGTCACTATGAATATCTGGTGATGCCCTTTGGACTAAGCAATGCCCCTGCAGTGTTCCAAGAATTTGTTAACGATATCTTTAGAGACTTGTTATACTCTTGTGTTGTGGTCTATCTCGATGATATCCTTGTCTTCTCTTCAAATTTGGCTACTCACCAGAAGCAGGTTCGTTTAGTCCTACAAAGGCTAAGAAAAAATCGTCTGTATGCCAAGTTTGAAAAATACATCTTCGAACAATCCTCGCTTCCATTTTTAGGGTACATAATATCTGATACTGGCCTGCAGATGGATCCTGAGAAGCGGTCTGCGATTTTGAAGTGGCCTCGTCCTTCTGGTTTAAAGGCAATTCAACGTTTCCTGGGGTTCGCCAACTACTACCGCCAATTTGTACCACGCTTCTCTTCTTTGAGAGCCCCCATCTCTGCCTTGACGTGTAAAGGGGCGAATCCCAAAAATTGGTCTGCTGAGGCTGAATCAGCCTTTCAAGCCTTGTAGCAGGCCTTCTCTGCGTCTCCAGTACTCCATCTTCCTGATGACAGTAAGCAATTTTTCCTGGAGGTGGATGCATAGTCTATCGGAACAGGGGCGGTCCTTTCACAAAAATCTCTCTTAGGTAAGATGTCAACCTGTGGCTTCTTCTCCAGGGCCTTCCCTGCTCCTGAGCGCAACTACTCGATTGGGGACAGAGAGTTGTTGGCCATCAAGATGGCATTGTAGGAATGGCGTTACCTTCTGGATGGAGCCAGTCATCCTGTAGTGATCTATACTGACCATAAGAACCTCACCTACCTACAGTCTGCACAAAGACTTAATCCTCGACAAGCTCGATGGTCCCTGTTCTTTGCTCGTTTTGATTTTGTTCTTTACTTTCGTGCTGCAGATAACATCAAAGCAGATGCTCTTTCAAGATCCTTTGATTCCACTGACCAGGAGGAGGAGCCCCAATTTACAAAAATCTCGGCCTGCCCTGTCAAGCTATCCGAAATCCCTCCTGGAAATACATTTGTTGCAGATTCTCTCAGAAAGCAAATCTTACTATGGGGTCATTAATCTAAAGTGGCGGGTCATGCTGGTCAGCGAAAGACCTTCAGGTTCATTGCACAGCGGTACTGGTGGCCATCCATGCCACAAGATATTCAAGAATTTGTAGCTGCCTGTCCGTCCTGTGAGCAAAATAAGACTTATAAACAACGTCCAGCTGGCCTTCTGCTTCATCTTCCTGTTCCTGAGGTTTTCTGGCAGCAAATAGCTATGGACTTCACAGACTATCACGGATCTACCCACTTCTTACGGTTGTTCCATAATCTGGGTAGTGGTTGACCGCTTTTCTAAAATGGCGTATTGTGTCCGATAGAGGCATACAATTTACGTAAAAATTCTGGAGAGCTCTCTGATTTGCCTAAGTTCCGTCCTGGTGAGTGTGGCTTGCCTCCACATACATCTGGCTCAAAATACCCTCTTACAAATTGGGCCCACGCTCCATCGATCCATTTGAAGTTCTGGAGCAAATCAATAATGTTTCCTACAAACTTAAGCTGCCGGCCTCTCTCTGGGTACCAAATTCCTTCCATGTCTCCCTGCTGAAGCCTGTCATCCTGAATTGTTTTTTCAAGATACCTGTCTCAGCTCCTGTTGCGGGCAATGATGAGAATGTCTATGAGGTAAAAGCTATTCTGGGTATGAAGAAAAGTAGAGGGAAAACCCTGCTTCTGGTGGATTGGAAGGGATTTGGTCCTGAGGAAAGATCTTGGGAACCTAGAGAAAACATCAACGCACCTCTTCTTCTGAAAAAATTCTTGTCCAGGACCAGGCCTGAGAAGAGAGGGCGTAAGAGGGGGGTACTGTTAGCCCAGCGGTCTGTGCCGTTGCTGCTGTCCCTAACCGCGGGCAGGGGCCCCGGGCTCCCTCTTTCCCTCCTGTGCACCGTGCTGACAAGCACGGGCAGCAGGTAACTTAACTATGTTATCTGTGTTCCATGCCAGAGTTTCCTTCCAGCTGGAGAATTGTACTGGTGTTTGAGCTTGCATAGATGTGTCTCTCTTCACCTATGAACCAGCACATTGCAGCAGGTATTTAAAGGCACTTCCTACCACAGGAAGATGCCTGAGCAACCTCATGGTTTTAGCTAGTCTATATCCAAGTGCTAAGGTGTCCCTCTTGTCTGCTTCGCTGTATACTGGACCTTGCTTATTGAACTCCTGGACTTTGCCTGTTTGCCTCCTGTCTCTGACCTCGGATCTTGTTTATGGACTTTGTTTATTTACCGCCTGTGACAAACCACCCGCCAATCCCGTCGTACTATGCCACAGTTGCCATACAGGTCTCATCCACTAGAGACTTCTGGAGGCGAATCCACTGTGAGCACAGCAGACGTTTAAGATTGGTTGGTGTGCCCACACATGATAAAATCAGAAAAATAAATTTGCTGCCACCACTCTTCGTATTGAATCGGGGAGAAGAGACCCCGGCTAGCTAATCCTAAAGGGAAGAAACGGTTATTTGCAACCTAGCTAACCAATCAACAATTTAGAAAAATAAGACAATGCTGTAGTATGTCTCTTCTTTGGACAGAGTTCTTAGCATAAACCAGATAATCAAGGAACAAGGGCAAAACTGAAACGATGCAATCGTTAGTTTTATTCTAAAAACTATATACAAAAAATATATATACATTAAAACTGGCAGATAAATATACCTGCCAGTCGAACAGATTGGTTGGATAGAAATAGGTAAGAGGTGGAAGGGAATAGAATGTCTGTAAGTTCAGAATTTCCGTGGTATAGTCAAGTAAAAGATAAAGTCTTTGTAAGGAATAATCCAAGATGGCGGGGTGCCCGTGTCCAGCGGGCGGTCGTGATGTAGTCGACGTCAGATGGTAGGTGAAGGACCCAGGACCTGAGTGTGTCACTGTTTTTACCCACTCTGAAGCGGGGAGTGGTTATGACACGTACAGGTCCAGCCTTGTGTAATTGGAACAGGGGCAGTCCTTTGCCCCATAGGGAGAAAATCTGGCAGAATCTTTGCTTTGCCCATTTCTCCATATCCCGTAAGTCCAATCAAGAAATAGAGTTGATATTGATAATCAGTACAATTTTACGCATCATCTGATACCAAATACAACTAGAAGATAATACAGGGTGCCTGAGAACCTTTATATCTCAGAGCGGGAATCTCTGATTTGCCCGCGGGTTTCCTAGAAGGTGGGTTAGAAGAACCGAAACCATCTCTGAAAAGATGGTTCCTTTCATATTTCCATAACCCATGAAATATTAGGAAAATATGGGACAAATATAAAGTCTATGTATTGAAGGGGACTTTCAGGTCATCTTCCTTCTTGTACCAACCAGCTGTGTGATAAGGATCTGTCCTTTTCTTCTGAAGCTCGCTGCCCAGGCTAAAGGTGTGAGATCTCATGCGATGCCAGAGCCACACCGACTACAGAAAGGAAGTTTTTATGAGGTTCTGTCAAGAAAATACCAGATTGATGGGTACTTAACCTGGCATGGGGGCAGGAAGATTCTTTGGCAAGAAGGTGCTAATTGTACCTCTGATCTGTGAGCTGTGCTAGCAAGGGTGAATTACTTTGGGTTGAAAAAAAAAAAAAGATTTTAACTCTTTGTGTGCAGACGAAGGCTCTGGTGATTTTAAAACCAGACGCATTCGCGATTTTTTTGTGTTGCTGAGATCGCGAATCGTCACACCGCCTGCCTCTGACCTCGGACTTCGCTTACTGACTTCGGTTGATTGCCATCTGTCCAGACCCGGAACCTCCTGGCCACACAAGTCCCCTCAGTGCTTGCACCGAGTACTCTGACCCCCGGGTCAGTTACCACTGACTCAGGGACTGCTCTGTAGTAGCCCCTGGCAACTACCTTAATGGCCCAAGCCTATCCTCACCATCAGAGACTCTAGTGAAGACCAGGTAGTGGCTTAGTTACGCCCCTCCAGAGTATACCCAGTCAATGACGCAGTGGATCCACACCTACTTGCATAACACACAGTAGATACAATGTTCTTTTCTTTGTATGCTTCATTTTTGTGTCTGTTAACATAGAGCAGATGTGACTTGCCTAAAAGATCCAGTTTTGTCTCATCTGTCCAAAGGACATTCTCGAAGAAGCTTTGTGGCTTGTCAATAAGTATTTTGGCAAAGTCGAGTCTCATTTTTTTATGATTTGCTTTCAACAGTGATTTCCTCCTTGGTCGTCTTCCATTAAGTCCACTTTGGCTAAGACAGTGATGGGCGATATGACACTGATTTACCGTGACCTTGGAGTTCACCTAATCTCTTTGGAAGTTGTTCTGGGCTCTATGGTTACCATTCATATTATCCATCTCTTCAATTTGCCATCAATTTTCCTCTTGCAGCCACGTCCAAGGAGGTTGGCTACAGTCCTGTAGACCTTACATTTCTGAATAATATGTGCAGTTATAGTAAAAGGAATCAAGCTGTTTGGAGATGGTCTTGTAGCCTTTACCTTTAACATGTTTGTCTATAATGATCTTTCTAATCTCCTGAGACAACTCTCTCCTTAGCTTTCATTGGTCCATGTTCATAGTGGTTCACACCATGATACCAAACAGTAAAGTGACTACTTTTCACCCTTTAAATAGACACACTGACTGATTACAAGTTTGAAGACAGCTGTGATGCTAATTACAGGACACACCTTAGTTTAACATGTCCCTATGCTCAAATTATTTTCAATCTTTTCTAGGGCTAACATAATTTTTGTCCAGGCCAGTTTCATTAGTTTGCTTTTTAAATTATTATGTTGAACCACAATTCACAAGCAATGTATCATTTCCATTAGCTGATTTTCAGTAATTTTGTCACAAACTTACCTGTCCGGGCTCCAGTGGCGAGATATCCAGCTTCGGCGCAACTGTAACGTGAGAGACACTTTGCTAAGCCATGCCCCTGGTGATGAGACAACATCCTTAGCAACAGGATGCAATGCTCTTTCTCCCCACAGCGGGCATGTGCTGGAGGAGACTAGCTGATTGATCAGCTGCTCTATTCCTGTGCACTAGTGTTCTGACTAATGAAGTGCCGAGTCATGACCTATCAGGTACTGATCTTGGGACTCGGTGCTCTATTTAAAGCCCTTCTTGGCCTCTTGCCAGTAGTAGTCTCTCGCTCACTAGATGTGTTCCTGGTTGTGTATTTTGGATTACTAGTGTTTAGACCTTGGTTTGTCCTTTTGATCACTCTCTGTCTAACGTATTGGTACTGAGTTTCCCATCTGGTTCTGATCTCGGCTTTGCTATTTGACTACTCTCTGTCTCTCGATTTTGTACGTTGTTGTCCTCCTGGTTCTGGCCCATTTCAGTATAACTCTGTCTCTGTGTCTTGTTTTGTCCCTTAGTGTTGTTTGTCTCACAGCTTAGCAAAGTAGGGGATGTCGACCGGTTTCGAACGTGCTACTTAGATCTTGCACTGCAAGTGGGCAGGGAAAGCAGGTGTGGCCCTTAGACCTAGGCAATCTACAGGTACACAAGTTTTGTAGCCCACCACCCCCTTCCCACACCCTGTGTTGGAATGTTCTTAAGAAGTTTGGAAAACTGTGTTCAAGACATTAACACTGGTATTCTGTTCTGGCAGAAGAGCAGAATACTACAATTGCTGCATACGGCATAGCTGGGACACCACCAAGGCCCACCATATCCCTGCTCACTACAATGGGATTCATTGGGTTTCTGGCATGAATGCCGGCTTCCTGCCAGAAAAGTGCCACTACCAAACAATGGTTTAAGAAGAATATACATAAAGTTTTGGAATTGCCAAGTCAAAGTCCTGACCTTAATCCAACAGAAATCTTGTGCAAGGACCTGAAACAAACAGTTCATGGGAGAAAGGCCACCAACATAACTGAGGTAAACCTGGTTTTCATGGAGGGATGGGCTAAAATTCTTCCAAGTCAAGTTGCAGTTATAGCTGCACAAGGGGTCACACCAGATACTGAAAGCAAAGGTTCACATACTTTTTCCGCTCACTGACATGTCATATTGGATCATTTTCCTCAATAAATAAATGACCAGGTTTAATATTTTTGACTCATTTGTTTGATTTGGTCAAATTTCTGCAGAAATCTAGAAAATTCTGAAAGGATCACAAACTCTGAAGCACCACTGTACCTATATACCATATATACCTATATATGCAGCTTATTGGTTCAGTCTTCCCTCATCCACTGTATGTGACTCTTGTTAAAGCTACATCAGTCTTGGTTTGCTGCTGCCTACAAAAAAAAACAAAAAACAGTCCATATCATGAAGCAAATTAGTCTGAATGTCACTTACTTTGTTTTACAGCTTCATGAACTTTGACCATACATCACCACTAATATAAAAGCGTGAAAGACGCCACGTACTTCATGCCTAACCATGCAAGATAAAAATAATGCATGTCCATGATCAAGTCTGTAAATATAATTACTACACAGGGATTGTTGACAAAAGTGACATGATGACAAAGCATACAGTAACTCAATAAACAAATGAGAAGATTGCGCTGAAGTGAGGATAAACATGGTGCTAATAGCAACGGGATCACCGATTCAATCATTAGAACAATGTGACTGACAAATACATTAACACCAGAAGAGGTGAGGCTAATTTATGTGATTTTGTATCTGAATAGAAATTACCACTTAGCAAAGTAAGATAAAACCTAAAGAACAAGTTGTTCTTTTCTTAAACAATTGATGTTCACGTAGATGGTGCTGTAAACATTTCCAACTTCAATGGTGAGTACATTTTATAAAATAGATTTTGCCTGTATTAAAAGTACCCTTATTCCTCACTTTAAGGCTACATGCACACGACCGTGCTGTTTTTTGTGGTCCGCAAATCGCGGATCCGCAAAAAATGGAGGCCGCCCGTGTGCCTTCCGCAATTTGCGGAATGGAACGGGCGGCCCATTGTAGACATGCCTATTCTTGTCCGCAAAACGGACAAGAATAGGACATGCTATATTTTCTTTGCGGGGCCACGGAACAGTGCAACGGATGCGGACAGCACACGGAGTGCTGTCCGCATCTATTGCGGCCCCATTGAAGTGAATTCATTCTCTATGGGGCCGGAAGAGATGCGGACAGCACACAGTATGCTGTCCGCATCTGCAGTTCCGGAGCGCGGCCCCGATCTTCTGGTCTGCAGCTCCGGAAAAAAATAGAGCATGTACTATTCTTGTTCGCAATTGCGGACAGGAATAGGCATTTCAATGGGGGTGCCGGGCCGGGCGTATTGTTGATCCGCAATGCACTACGGACGTCTGAATAGGGCCTTAGGCCTCTTGCACACACCTGTATGGCTTTTTCAGTATTTTGCAATCCACAAATAAACTGATTTGCAGAAAATACGGATGACGTCCGTGTGCATTCCGATTTTGGCGGAACGGAACAGCTGCCCCTGATAGAACAGTACTATCCTTGTCAGTTATGCGGACAATAATAGGACATGTTCCATCTTTGAACAGAACAGAAAAACGGAAATACGGAAACAGAAAGCATACAGAGTACCTTCCATTTTTTTTACGGATCCATTGGAATGAATGGTTCTATAAACGGTCCATATAAGGAATGCAAAAAAGGAACGTAAACGGAAAAAAAAATGTTCGTGTGCAAAAGGCCTAACTCCTATTCACTAACCAAATTTTTTTTCATTCCGAGAGACAATTTATCCTGTCGTCCAACTGCTTTAAAAGGGAATGTGTCATCAGAATATGACCTATTGTTTAAAGCATGTTTTTATGTTAACCATATTTTTAATGGTTATTTTTGATATTTCATGTCAATGTCTGCATTAATCCCTTCTACCCCAGAGGTTTATTTGACTTTTCATTTTCGTTTTTCGCTCCCCGCTTTCCCAGAGCCATAACTTTTTTTATTTTTCCATTCATGTAACCATATGAGGGCTTATTTTTTTCAGGACAAGTTGTACTTTCCAACGCCACCATTTAGCATTGCATAGAATGTAGTGGAAAGTGTGGAAAAAATTCCAAAGATGGTGGAATTGCCACAGTTTTACAGTTAGTTAATTTTTTTACTGCGTACATTTTACAGTAAAACTGTCTTGTGATCTCTATTCTCCAGGTCATACCGGTATGAATCCGGTGATACCACATATGCGTTTTGATGCTGAAAGAAAAACTAAAAAGCTTTTTTTTATTTTTTTTTCTGTTATTTTCTGACCCCAATACATTTTTTGTAGTTACAGTTGCAAGAAAAAGTATGTGAACCCTTTGGAATGATATGGATTTCTGCACAAATTGGTCATAAAATGTGATCTGATCTTCATCTAAGTCACAACAATAGACAATCACAGTCTGCTTAAACTAATAAAACACAAAGAATTAAATGTTACCATGTTTTTATTGAACACACCATGTAAACATTCACAGTGCAGGTGGAAAAAGTATGTGAACCCTTGGATTTAATAACTGGTTGAACATCCTTTGGCATCAATAACTTTAACCAAACATTTCCTGTAGTTGCAGATCAGACGTGCACATTGGTCAGGAGTAATTCTAGACCATTCCTCTTTACAGAACTGTTTCAGTTCAGCAATATTCTTGGGATGTCTGGTGTGAATCGCTTTTTTGAGGTCATGCCACCGCATCTCAATTGGGTTGAGGTCAGGACTCTGACTGGGCCACTGCAGAAGGCGTATTTTCTTCTGTTTAAGCCATTCTGTTGTTGATTTACTTCTATGCTTTGGGTTGTTGTCCTGTTGCAACATCCATCGTCTGTTGACCTTCAGCTGGTGGACAGATGGCCTTAAGTTCTCCTGCAAAATGTCTTGATAAACTTGGGAATTAATTTTTCCTTTGATGATAGCAATCCGTCCAGGCCCTGATGCAGCAATGCAGCCCCAAATCATGATGCCCCCACCACCATACTTCACAGTTGGGATAAGGTTTTGATGTTGGTGTGCTGTGCCTCTTTTTCTCCACACATAGTGTTGTGCGCTTCTTCCAAACAACTCAACCTTGGTTTCATCTGTTCACAGAATATTTTGCCAGTACTGCTGTGGAACATCCAGGTGCTCTTGTGCAAACTGTAAACGTGCAGCAATGTTTTTTTTGGAAAGCAGTGGCTTCCTCTGTGGTATCCTCCTATGAAATCCATTCTTGTTTAGTGTTTTACGTATCGTAGATTCGCTGACAGGGATGTTAGCATGTGCCAGAGACTTTTGTAAATCTTTAGCTGGCACTCTAGGATTCTTCTTCACCTCATTGAGCAGTTTGCGCGGTGCTCTTGCAGTCATCTTTACCGGACGGCCACTGCTAGGGAGAGTAGCAGCAGTGCTGAACTTTCTCCATTTATAGACAATTTGTCTTACCGTGGACTGATGAACAGCAAGGCTTTTGGAGATACTTGTATAATCCTTTCCAGCTTTATGCAAGTCAACAATTCTTAATCGTAGGCCTTCTGAGAGCTCTTTTGTGCGAGGCATCATTCACATCAGGCAATGCTTCTTGTGAAAAGCAAACCCAGAACTGGTGTGTGTTTTTTATAGGGCAGGGCAGCTGTAACCAACACCTCCAATCTCATCTCATTGATTGGACTCCAGTTGACTGACACCTCACTCCAATTAGCTCTTGGAGATGTCATTAGTCTAGGGGTTCACATACTTTTTCCACCTGCACTGTGAATGTTTACATGGTGTGACTTAGATGAAGATCAGATCACATTTTATGACCAATTTGTGCAGAAATCCATATCATTCCAAAGTGTTCACATACTTTTTCTTGCAACTGTATGTGTGTGGAGCTGTATGATTATTTTTTGTGGGTGATCTATACTTTTCATTGATACCATTCTGGGGTGTATTTAAAGGCAAATCGGCAATTTTGACCCTTTTTTCATAAAAAATTTTTTGTATGGGATTAATACTTTTATATTTTGATAGTATGGGCATTTTCGCACGCTGTGATACCCATGATGTGTATTTTTTTTAATTTGTTTACATTTTTATTCTCATATTCGGCAAAAGGGGTCATTTGAATTTTTATATTTTTTAAAAAATTTTATTTGTAAAAACTTTATTTTATATTTTTTAGACTTCTTTTTTTAATCGTTCCCATAAGGAATGCACTAGCATTGGAGTCAATGATGATTTTACTCGTTTTCTATGGAACCCTGTTACAGGCAAGGGCTCCATAGGAAACACTATGTAGCAGCCTCCTGTCATTCACCATGACATGGGCTGCCGCACACAAGCTCCAGCTCCTCCGATTGCCACATGGAGGAGCCAGGGCATCACCGCAAGTGCGCGCTTTCGGTATTTAGCGTGCTTAGATGCCGTAGGTTTTAACACAGCATCTAAGAAGTTAAATGTCTGTGATTGGCATTACAGCCGGTTTTGGACATTAGCGGTGGGTGCCTGCTGGATGAAACAGCAGGTACCTGGTTGCTGTGGAGCCCGCTCCGCTCAAGAGCAGGCACCATCTTTAAAGACCCAACATGTGGCGCAATAGTATACCGCATGTCGGGAAAAGGTTGAAAGAAATCTTAAACTCTTTCAGTTTTCGCACAAGCCACTACCCCTAATTAAAGACACCACTTCTTTCTCACAGGATCCACCATTCACAATAGGTGATATCACAGCTTATCTACTCCCTTCTAACCTCTGCACAGGTCACAGAGTATGTGTATAAACTTTTCTGATAGAAGTCGATTTATCAAACTGGTGTAAAGTAGAACTGGCTTAGTTGCCCATAGCAACCAATCAGATTTATCCTTTAATTTTCCAATGAAGCTGTGAAAAATGAAAGGTGGAATCTGATTGGTTGCTATGGGCAACAAAGCCAGTTCTACTATCACACCAGTTTGATAAATCTCCCTCAATGAGTCAGATCATGTCTATTGTGTCTATGACTCATGGCATCTGCTGTAAAGTAGATCTCTAAGGCTGCGTTCACACGGGCGAGATTTCCGCGCGGGTGCAATGCGGTAGGTGAACGCATTGCACCCGCACTGAATCTGGACCCATTCATTTCAATGGGGCTGTTCAGATGAGCGATGATTTTCACGCATCACTTATGCGTTGCGTGAAAATCGCAGCATGCTCTATATTCTGCGTTTTTCACGCAACGCAGGCCCCATAGAAGTGAATGGGGTTGCGTGAAAATCGCATGCATCCGCAAGCAAGTGCGGATGCGGTGCGATTTTCACGCACGGTTGCTAGGTGACTGTCTATACACTGTATTATTTTCCCTTATAACATGGTTATAAGGGAAAATAATAGCATTCTGATGACAGAATGCATAGTAGGTGATCAGTTGAGGGTTAAAAAAAATAAAAAAATTAACTCACCTTCTCCGTTTGTTCGCGTAGTTCTCCCGGTCTTCAGTTCTTTAAAAAGATGAACTATGGGCTAAAGGACCTTTGATGACGTCAGATCACATGCTCCAATCACATGGTCCATCACCGTGGTGATGGACCCTGTGATTGGAGCATGTGATCTGACGTCACCAAAGGTCCTTTAGCCCATAGTTCATCTTTTTAAAGAACTGAAGACCGGGAGAACTACGCGAACAAACGGAGAAGGTGAGTTAATTTTTTTATTTTTTTTAACCCTCAACTGATCACCTACTATGCATTCTGTCATCAGAATGCTATTATTTTCCCTTATAACCATGTTATAAGGGAAAATAATTACATCTACACAACACCGAACCCAAACCTGAACTTCTGTGAAGAAGTTCGGGTCTGGGTACCACAGTCTGTTTTTTATCACGCGCGTGCAAAACACATTGCACCCGCGCGATAAAAACTGAACATCGGAACGCAATCGCAGTCAAAACTGACTGCAATTGCATTCCTACTCGCGCGGGTTTGCCGCAACACACCGGGACGCATCCGGAACTAATCCGGACACGCTCGTGTGAACCCAGCCTAAGGCCCCTTTCACATGGACGAGTTTTCCGCGCGGTTGCAATGCAAGAGGTGAACGCATTGCACCCGCACTGAATCCGGACCCATTCACTTCAATGGGGCTGTGCAGATGAGCAGTGATTTTCACGCATCACTTGTGCATTGCGTGAAAATCGCAGCATGTTCTATATTCTGCGTTTTTCACGCAACGCAGGCCCCATAGAAATGAATGGGGCTGCGTGAAAATCGCAATCATCAACAAGCAAGTGCGGATGCGGTGCAATTTTCATGCATGGTTGCTAGGAGATGATAGGTATGAGCAACCACGGACCCCATTAAAGTCTATTCACTGTATTGTTTTTCCTTATAACATTGTTATAAGGGGAAATCAGAATGCTTAGTAAAATGTGCCTTGAGGGGTTAAAAAAATAAAATAATTAACTCACCTCATCCAGTTGATCGCGCAGCCGGCATCGTCTTCTTTCTTCTTCTTTGAGGACCTCCAAAAGGACCTTTGATGATGTAATCGCGCTCACATATGATTTTTATTTGCTCTATATTATGTTTTTTGTGAGGCAAGTTAACTAAAAAATGGCTGTTATGGCACTGTTTTAATTTTTTATTTTTTACAACATTTATTTGACAGGGTAGATGATGTGCTATTTTTATAGAGCAGGTTGTTACGGTTGTTACAGACGCAATGATATCAAATATGTCTACTTTCTTTGTTTGTTGGTTTCAGTTTTACATAATAAAGTATTTTTGAAAAAAAATATGTTTTTGGGTCTCCATTTTCTGAACGCCATATTTTTAGTTTTTTTTGCCAATCTTCTTGTGCAGGGGCTAGTTTTTTGCAGGAAGAGTTGACATTTTTATTGGTACCATTTTTGGGTACATATGATTTTTTGATCATTCATTATTACACTTTATGGGGCAAGGTGACCAAAAAATTGGTTGTTTTAGCACAGTTTTATTTATTTATTTTTACAGCTTCCACCTGAGGGGTTAGGCCATGTGACATTTTTATAGAGCAGATCGTTACGGATGTGGCAATACCTAATATGTATACTTTTTTTTATTTATCTAAGTTTTACACAATAATAGCATTTTTGAAACAAAAATGATGTTTTAGTGTCTCCATAGTCTGAGAGCCATAGCTTTGTTATTTTTTGACCGATTGTCTTAGTTAGGGTCTCATTTTTTGCAGGATGAGGTGAAAGTTTGATTGGTACTATTTTGGGGGGCATACGCCTTTTTGATCACTTGGTGTTGCACTTTATGTGATATTAGGTGACAAAAAATGGCTTTTTTGGCATTGTTTCTATTTTTTTATTTTTACGGTGTTCACCTGAGGGTCATGCGATATTTTTATAGAGCAGTTTGTTATGGACACGGCGATACCGAATATGTTTACTTTTTTATTTATTTCACTTTAACACAATAATAGCATTTTTTTTTTTAAATATGATTTAGTGTCTCCATGTTCTGAGAGCTATAGATTTTTTTTTTTTTTTACCGATTTTCTTATGTAGGGGCTCATTTTTTGCGGGATGAGGTGACAGTTTTATTGGTACCATTTTGTGGAACATACCTGTTTGATCACTTGGTGTTGCACTTTTTGTGATGTAAGGTGACAAAAATGTTTTTTTTTTACACAGTTTTTATTGTATTTTTCTATGGTGTTTATTGGACTGGGTGGATCATGTCATATATTCATAGAGCCGACCGTCACGGACGCGGCAATACCAAATATGTCTATTTTATTTCATTTTTTTCTATTTTTAACATGTTTTTTACTTACTTGGGGAATTCTTTTTTTTTCTTACATGTGAAACCCGACATGTAAGAAAGTGAAGGGATGATCATGGTCTATGGAAGACCCGACATCTCCTGCACTCTCCCGAACCAGGCGGTCACATGACCACCGGGGTGGGACAGCAAGCGCATAGCGCTTTCTTATGTGTATACACAGCGCTTATTGAACGCTGTGTATTCAGCGATCTAGAAGGCAGGGACATCTGGGAACTGTCTCTGCCTTCTCTCTGGGGTACCCTGCTGTCACTGACAGCGGGCCCACCGCTCGGCAGCTGTACAATTAGCGTGCAGTTGCCATCTCTGAATGCAATAAAAACACAATTCCGCCAGTTTTGCGAGTTTTGTTTTTTTGTGGTGTTCCCTATGCGTTAAAACTGACCTATTAACTTCATTCTTTGGGTCAGTATGATTGAAATGATTCCACATTTATATCGTTTTTCTTGTGTTTTAATTCTGAAAAAAAATTGTAAAAAATTAATTTGTCACCATATTCTGACCCCCATATCTTTATTACGGGTATGTCTTTGGAGTCATGTAAGGGCTCATTGTTTGTGGGGCGATCTGCAGTTTTTATGGATATCATTTTGGCATGTGTATGACTTTTTGATAACTTTTTATTCAACTTTTTGGGGAGGTGAAGCAATACATTTTTACTTATTTTTTCTGTATGGGATAAATATTTTTATAATAGCGTTTCTGGACAGAGTGCTGCCTATGAAGTTTATTTTTTAAAATTATTTTTATTTTCATCTTAGGAAAAGTGGGGGTGATTCAGACAGCATTAGCCAGGGCCTCTGCTGTCTGAAACAGCGAGTGCAGGGGACACCATGTTTAAACAGATGACTTCCATAGTAAATGTATGGCTGCAGTTGCCTAAGGTTAAAGCCATTTTTTCGCCATTAAAAAGTTATGGATTGTAGCATGTCATATGTGCACCATTTTGTGACTTCAGCTTCTTGCCATATTTCTAAATTGGCAAGGAAAGGGGCGGGGCTTACTAGAAGAGGCAGATCCTTTGCTGCCTGTCAGATTTATGCTGTTGTTATTCAGGTTTTGAGATCCACGCACAGAATCTCAAAACCTGAATAAAACACTTCAGTCTCATTTAATACATCCAGATCCGATTGTATTAAATAAAACTGAACAAACTGGATCCGGCATGAAAATAATTGTAAGTCAATGGGTGCTGGTTCAGTTTTTTTTGTTAATGAAAAAACAGTGCCCGGTATCACTGACTTACATTGATTTTCATACCGGATCCGGTTTGTTCACTTTCACAAACGGACACAAAACCGCGGCTTGCAGCGGTTTTGTGTCAGGTCAAAAAACTGAACAAACTGGAACGGAATGCATCCTGAACTGGTTTGTTCTGTTTTGTCCCCATTGGCAATGAATTGGGACAAAACCCCTGCTTGATCTCAAAACCACAATGCAAAACGCTGATCTGAAGGTAGCCTTACTAGAATATTTGCCAGAAACTGGCGTAAGTTATAGCTTAGGCAACTTTCACATTCAGGGCTCTCAAAAGCGGTCCAGAATGGATCAATTTTGCCCTAATTAATTCTGAATGGAAAAGGATCCACTCAGAATGCATCAGTTTGCCTCCGTTCAGTCACCATTCCGCTCTGGAGGTGGACACCAAAACGCTGTCTCCAGCGTTTTGCTGTCCGCCTGACGAAGCGGAGCCAAACGGATCCGTCCTGGCACACAATGTAAGTCAATGGGGATGGATCCATTGTCTCTGACACAATCTGGCAAAATAGAAAACGGATCTATCCCCCATTGACTTTCAATGGTGTTCAAGGCGGATCCGTCATGGCTATAGAAGACATAATACAACCGGATCCGTTCATGACGGATGCATGCGTGTATTATTGTAATTGAAGCTGTGAAGAATATGGATTAATATTTACCGTCAGCCATGTCCTCGCACCCACCATTTGCTGAAAGATGGCAGAGGAAATCAAGCTCCACAGGGGGGCCCTGCCTCAAAGCCGCAGCCAGATAGCAGAAAACTCCTAGCAGGCCACATTTGGTTACATTTCACACCTCCAGTCAGACAGCACGGATCCTGCAGGAAAACCCCCTGCAGGAGGTATCAGCCCTTGCCAGGATCAATGATACCTCCCAGACATGTTGGCACCTACATTTCATAACAAATTATGAATCGTCTGGCCATCGCAGGCACAAACTGGATACATATTTGTGTCCCAGTGGCCATGATGAACATGCCCATGGTCTTTGTTTGAGGGTGGGATGCCAGGGAGGGGAGATATAGATATCTCCCAACAAAAACAACATAGTGGCACCATGTTTGGACTCTAGTTGTAGCCGGAACCCAGGCGGATCCATTGGTCCCAGAACCATCTCCCTGTGACCTTCTGGACTGGAGCTATAAACCCTAAAGGGTTTTGTGGGTCATTTGCTGCCAGTCCAGCAGAGGGGGGGGTGGACCCCTCCCAAAGGCCGGGAGGGGATGGGCCGGCTACAGGTTAAAAGGCTTGTGCCAGCAAACGGGCGTGTCTTTCTCTGAAAGGGGTCACATCGTGCAATGTATTTGGAGGGACCTGCAACGTGCTGACATCACTTCCTCCAACGTTAATACAGCTAAGAACTTATCACTACCCAAAAGACTCATATATCTGGTAAACTGACTTATTGCTCTGCTTAACCCTGTTGTACCTATATCACCTGTATTTGTAACCTCAGACCACTGTATGTATTCTCTGTGTATATTGTGTTATATCTAGTGTGCCCTTAAGGCAATTAAATATATAATTTAATCTTTTGCTATCTTGTATCTCGATCACAAATCCCCATCTCCGAGTTTCGGCCTAGTTATAAGCTACCGATCCTTGACAGATCCGCAAAAAAAGCTAGTGTGAAAGTAGCCTAAAATGCACGTTAACCTCTAGGTGGTGTAGATTTGAGTTTCTGGTGCATGGAGGGCCAGAGATGTGCCTAATTTGTTTAGATGCAATATCCAGAGCACAGAGGATCAAGTGTATATCTCCAGAGCACAGAGGATCAATACTGATGTATCAGAATGCCAGCCTTGATAATTCTCCCCCTGTCACAGGGGCGCCGGCTTCGTGCTCCTTCCCTTCAGTGCCACCGGCACCCTGGGATAACTTCAGAGCGAGGACGTGCACTCCGTCCTCGTCTCCAGGGCAACAGGGGGAGGAGGGGTCCCGGCCGCGCACGCCTCCTTAGCGTGGCTGGCATCCTCCGCTCCCATACTTTCGGCGAAAAGTTTGAGCGCCGAACTGGGCACTCGGCGCTCAGCAGGATGCAGTGCGATGATTCATGTGACGCTGGCCACGTCACATGACTCCCTCTCTCCCCTATTTAACAGGCAGCCTGGTCACAGGTTGCCTGTGATTAGGGTCCTATACCTTGTGAATATTCCGTTGGCCTTTAACTTGGTATTTGTATTTTGGTTTGTTACTTGACTTCGTCTATTGCCTGCTCCCTGTGTCCTACTTGCTTTTCCTGGTATTGACTCTCGGATAGTACTTTGACGCTGATTGTCCTTTTTTACTGGTACCGCCTTGACATCCTGGTTTTGACCTTGCTAGTTCGACCTATCTTTGTTTGTCTGTTTTGTTTGTGTCTCTGCACTTACACAGGTTAGGGATCGCCGCCCATTTGCGCTCCTGTCACGGTAGGTGAGGGAAGGGAAGCAAACCAAATACAACAAAAGCAACAAAACACCAGGTTAGGCCCCAAAGATAGGGAACACTGAAAGGTCACCACCAATTCCTGAGTCTTTCCCTGACAACATGAGCAAATCCTAAAGGTGGAAGTGCTCATGCGCTGGAACCTAAGCCTAGCTGAAACTGAAACAAACCCTCAGCTAGGGAGCAGAAGATAAGACAACTGGCTCCTTGCACTTGGTGCAGGAACCAGCATCTTCCTGAGGCCTAGCCAAAACACACAACAAAAGGGAAGGAATAGGACTTAGTTTAAGATGGACGGGAAGCAGGAGATCCACCAAACACCAGCTGAGAACTCCAGAAGCAAATATAAACCACAAGGGCTATAGTGAGAGGCAGGTATAAATAGCACCACTAAATAGCTAATGAGCAGAACCTTTGGGGAGGTGGGATCCTGCCCAAAACCACAACAAAGAGAAGCAGAACAATCTGACAGATAGACTCACGTGTAGCAAGTCTGTCAGATCTTCTCAGGCCTCTCTCAGGGCAGGGCGTGACAGTACCCCCCTTCTACGGGTGACCTCCGGGCACCAAGGACTAACCTTATCCGGGTGTGCCCTGTGAAAGGCCTTCACAAGGCGACTAGCATTGACATCAGTAGCCGGAGCCCACATTCTTTCCTCAGAGCCGTATCCCCTCCAATGCACAAGGTACTGAAGGGAGTCACGAAGAACAAGCAAGTTGAGTATTTTGGAGATCTAAAACTCCAGATTACCATCTATCAAGACAGGAGGAGGTGGCAAAGGAGATTGTTCAGCAGGTTCACCATACTTTAACAAAGACCTGTGAAACACATTATGGATCTTCCAGGCCTGCGGAAGTTCTAGATGAAACGCAACCGGATTAACAATGGCCGAGATTTTGTAAGGACCAATAAATCTTGGGCCCAACTTCCAAGAAGGTACTTTCATCTTAATTTTCTTAGTGGACAACCACACCAAATCACCCACACACAGGTCTGGACCAGTCATACGTATCTTGTCAGCCATCTGTTTATATCTTTCATCCATTTTTTTAAAATTAGTTTGAATCTTACGCCAGTTAGAAGACAACGACGAAGAGCATCTCTCCTCTTCAGGTATACCAGAAGATTTAGTCCCAGAAAAAGTACCAAACTGAAAACCATATGCGCCAAAAAATGGTGACTTATCAGTGGACTCCTGTCTACGGTTATTCAAGGCAAACTCAGCCAAGGACAAAAACGAAGACCACTCTTCCTGATTCTCAGCAACAAAACACTTCAAATAAGTCTCCAGGTTCTGGTTAGTGCGCTCAGTTTGTCCATTCGACTGAGGATGGAAAGCTGAAGAGAAAGAAAACTGAGTTCCCAGACGAGAACAAAACGCCTTCCAAAACCTGGAAACAAATTGCGTCCCCCTATCAGACACCACATCAAAGGGGATGCCGTGTAATTTCACAATGTTATCAACAAACACCTGAGCGAGAGTTTTAGCATTGGGCAGACCTGACAATGGTACAAAGTGAGCCATCTTACTGAAGCGGTCCACCACCACCAAAATCAAAGTTTTCCCAAAGGAACTCTGTAAATCAGTGATAAAGTCCACGTAAAAATGTGAGCCACCTTAGCACGTGCACAGGTATCACAAGCTGCGACATAGCCCTCCACACTTTTACGCAACCCTGGCCACCAGAATCTCTGGGAAATAAGATCCACCGTGGATCTACTCCCAGGGTGTCCCGCAAGGACAGTATCATGATGTTCCTTAAACACCTTGTGTAGAAGTTCAGAAGGAACAAACAACTTCTCTTAAGGACAGGAATCAGGTGCCTCACCTTGAGCCCCCAAAACTTCCGCCTCTAGTTCAGTAATAAAGAACGGATACCACTACCCCATCAGCCAAAATTGGAGCAGGATCCTCTGAATTTCCCCCCTCAGGAAATCTATGTGACAAAGCATCCGCTTTGACGTTTTTGATCCCAGGGCGATAGGTGACCACAAAATTAAATCTGGTAAAAAACAATGGCCATCTGGCCTGCCTAGGGTTCAGACGCTTTGCTGATTGCAGGTAAGCCAGATTATTATGGTCAGTAATTACTGTAATTGTATGAATCGCTTCTTTTAGCCAATGAAGCCATTCCTTAAAAACCAATTTAATGGCCAGCAACTCTTTATTCTCTACATCATAATTTCTTTCGGCAGCCAGAGAGTTTCTTTGAAAAAAAAAAGCACCTGGGCGCCATTTTCTAGGAGTGGGACCCTGCAACAAAACTGCTCTGACTCCCACTTCTGACGCGTCAACCACCACAATGAAGGGTTGAGACACATCGGGCTGCATCAGAATGGGGGCAGAAGCAAAACATTCCTTTATTGCAGAAAAAGCCTGTAATGCTTCTTCCGACCAGACTGAAAAGTTCACACCCTTCCTAGTCATATCAGTCAATGGCTTGACAATAGTGGAAAAATTCAGGATACATTTTCTGTAGTATTTAGTAAAACCCAAAAACCGCATCAGAGCTTTCTGATTCTCCGGCCGATACCATCCCAGTACCGCACGTACTTTTTTTAGGATCCATGCGAAAACCCAAGGCAGAAAGTAAGTAACCCAGAAACTGCAGCTCCTGGACAGCAAACACACATTTCTCTAATTTAGCATACAATTTATTCTCCAGAAGGATTGATATTACTTGTCTTAAATGATCCTGATAAGTCTCCATATCGGGTGAGTACATTAGTATGTCATCGCGGTAAATAACAACAAACCTCCCCACCAAATGATGAAAAATGTTATTGATAAAGTGCTTGAAGACTGCCGGGGCATTAGTCAAACCAAATGGCATGACCAGGTTCTCGAAGTGGCCCTCCGGGGTATTGAAGGCAGTCTTCCATTCACCCCCTTCCCTGATTTTTATCAGATTATAAGCCGCTCTTAAATCCAACTTAGGCTACTTTCACACTAGCGTTTGGGGCTCCGCTTGTGAGCTCCGTTTGAAGGGGCTCACAAGCGGCCCCGAACGCATCCGTACTGCCCTAATGCATTCTGAGTGGATGCGGATCCGCTCAGAATGCATCAGTCTGGCAGCGTTCAGCCTCCGCTCCGCTCAGCAAGCGGACACCTGAACCAGCGTTCGGGTGTCCGTCTGGCCGTGCGGAGGCAAACGGATCCGTCCAGACTTACAATGTAAGTCAATGGGGACGGATCTGTTTGAATTTGACACTATATGGCTCAATTTTCAAACTTTTCTGAAGCTACTTTCACACTTAGAATTTTTTCTACAATATAATGCAGACGGATCCATTCTGAACGGATCCCAAGTCTGCATTATATGAGCGGATCCATCTGGGCAGACCCCAGACAGATCCGCTCTGAACGCTAGTGTGAAAGTAGCCTTAGAAAACACCTTGGCTCCGATAATCTGATCAAATAAATCCGGGATCAATGGAAGAGGATAAGGATCACAGACAGTAATGAGATTCAGTTCCCGGAAATCTAGACATGGTCTAAGGGTCCCGTCTTCTTTTTTTTAACAAAAAAGAAGCCAGCTGACTTAGATGGTCTAATATGACCTTTTGTCAAACTGTCGGCAATATACTCCCGCATAGCTACTCTTTTGGGTTGGGAAAGATTATATAGCCGAGATTTTGGCAATTTAGCTCTGGGAATAAGATTGATCGGACAATCATACTCTCGGTGAGGGGGCAACTCCTGATCTCCACCCTCAGAGAATACGTCAGCAAAATCAGACAGAAACGAAGGTAACACCTTAGTGGATACCACAGAAATAGATGCACCGAGACAGTTGTCCATACAAAAATCACTCCAATTACTGATTTGTCTAGTTTGCCAATCAATGGTAGGATTATGTTTGATCAACCATGGTAAACCCAGTACCAGAGGAGCAGGCAAACCTTTCAGTACAAAACAAGAAATTGACTCAACATGAGAATCACCCACCCTCAAATGAATATCCTGCACAATATGAGTTAGATACTTTTGCGAGAGAGGAGCGCAAAACTGATATCCCTTTCCTTAATGCGCTTGTTATAAAACCATGACTCTGAACAAATTGATAATCCACAAGGTTAACCCCTGCATCACTGTCAACAAATACTTCTAACTCAATATTTTCAGAGTCTAGCGCCACCATGGCAGGCAGGAGAAATCAGGTACTGCAGGTAGAATACAAATATACCTTTTCTGACTCCCCATTCACGCTACCAAGGGTAATGGAACTCGTTTTATTAGAAAGAACCCCTTTTTTTTTTTTCACTTTGAGGCTTCCTAAAAGGACACACATTAATGAAATGTCGTTCTTCACCACAGAAGAAACAGAATCTTCTCTGAACTCTAGAGTTCCTATTAACAGAACAAGAAGAGACCTGAACTAACTGCATAGGCTCATCCCCAGGCACAGGTTAAAGTGTCACTGTGCCCCGAGAGACAGGAAGGACAGTTTCCCCACATGATAGTGCATCCTGGTTGAAGGGAACCTTGCACCTCTCCCTCAGGTGTCTATCAATCCGTACGGCTAGGGACATGGCCGCCTCCAAAGTATCTGGGTTTTCATGAAATGCAAGGGCATCTAAATTCAGCACAATAAGACCTAGCAGAACGTTTTCCCTGACTCAAGCTACGCAGCTTAGATTCAGCCAGAGAGAGCCGGTCTGAATCATCATAAATCAGGCAGAGAAAAGGCCCAAGACTGAGCATCACCTTTTAGCAGAGAAATTATAATCCCCACTCTTTGATTTTTGTCTCCAGATGAGATCAGACATAGACAAAAATACAATCTACAAGATTCTCTGAACCGAAGAAAGTTATCACTTCCCCCAGAAAACCTATCTGGGAGAGCGACCTTAGGTTCAAGACTGACCTGGTTCCCACCAGCGGCGCAAGATGCCAGGGATCTCTGACACAGTGCAACCTCAAAAGACAATCCCTGTATGCGATCCTCCAGTGCATCAACAGCTTCCATTTTGCACAGAGCAAGGAAACAAAATGATGGTATGGGTGGTTTATAATGTCACGGTAGGTGAGGGGAGCAAACCAAATACAACAAAATAAACAAAACACCAGGCTAGGCCACAAAGCTAGGGAACAGGCAAAGGTCACCACCTGACAATCCCTGAGTCTTTCCCTGACTGCTAACAACATGAGCAAATCCTAAAGGTGCTCATGCGCTGGAACCTAAGCCTAGCTGAAACTGGAACAAACCCTCAGCTAGGGAGCAGGAGATAAGACAACTGGCTCCTGGCGCTTGGTGCAGGAACCAGCGTCTTCCTGAGTCCTAGCCAAAACACACAACAAAAGTGAAGGAATAGGACTTAGCTTAAGACGGACGAGGAGCAGGAGATCGACCAAACACCAGCTGAGAACTCCAGAAGCAAATATAAACCGCAGGGGCTATAGTGAGAGGCGGGTATAAATAGCACCACTAAATAGCTAATGAGCAGAACCTGTGGGGAGGTGGGATCCTGCCCAAAACCACAACAAAGAGAAACAGAACAATCTGTCAGATAGACTCACGTGTAGCAAGTCTGTCAGGTCTTCTCAGGCTTCTCACAGGGCAGGGCATGACAGCTCCATTGCCTAGGACGCAAGTAGGCAGGGTCAGAGGAGTGGGTGGAGTCAGTTTGCACCTTCCTTATTCCCCTTCTCGTGACAGAATCACAGGCCGTACTACCATATCATGGATCCGTTGCAAACTCTCACGGATCAAGTCCAAAACCTGGCCCAGATTGTCCAGGAGTTAGGGAAGAGGTTTCAAGCACAGGAAACTGTCCAAAACCTCTCTTCTTCGTCATCCGCGCTACAGGCGGAACCACATGTTAAGCATCCTGATCAGTTCTCGGGCGATCGCAATTGTTTTTTGGCATGTAGGGAGAGCTGCAAACTGTATTTCCGTTTGTGCCCTCACTCTTCTTGTTCTGCTCAACAAAGAGTGGGAATTATTATGTCCTTATTACAAGGCGACCCCCAAGACTGAGCATTTTCATTACCCCCCGACTCTCAGTGTCTTAGATCTGTCGACGCATTTTTTCAAGCCCTCGGGGGTTTGTATGATGAACCTGACAGAGCGTCTGTAGCCGAAAGTCAGTTAAAATCTCTTGTGCAGGGTGACTGACTGGTAGAAGACTACTGTGGTTGTATTGAACCTGCTCTTAAAAGTCAGTTTAGATCTGGCCTATCTGAGACTCTCAAATATATGTATGTTATCCCTCTCCTGGGACTTTGGAGCAAACCATGACTCTTGCTGTGAGACTTGACATACGCATTAGGGAGCGACAACGGGAGCATTTGCTTTTTCCACAGATTATGTCCAAGTCAGAGACTAATCCTCTGGGGATCAAGTCCGAGCCTTGTACTGACAAACCTATGCAGCTCAATTTGACCAGAAGAGATCAACGTCATCACCGTGGTACATGTTTTTACTGTGGCGACTCCGATCATTGGATCCGGCAATGTCCCAAGGTTCCTTCTTCCGGAAGATCACCCAAACCAGAGGGATCTAAATACAAGGTACTCCCTGTGGTGGTAAAGCAGAAGATATTGGTATCTTTTACTATTTCATTTGGATTAAACACGGGGTCAGGTAGTGCCTTTATTGATTCTTGGTTGGCCTCTAACTTTATTGATCTTAAATTTACTCTTCAGGTGGGGATACCTATGTTAGCCCTTCCCAATCCAATTTACATTGTAGCCATTGACTCTACCCCCTTGCTGAGGGGCACTGTTTGGTATTGTACACCTGAAATAACCCTGCCTGTAGGGGTAACCCACACTGAGAATGGCTCCTTGTTGATCTTAGAAAATGTACCTGCTGAAATGGTTTTAGGTACTGTATGCCCTGGCTCCAATTACACAACCCTGTTATTAATTGGACCAGAGGTGAGGTTGAAAAATGGGGTCCTAAATGTAACTCTTGTTTACCCATTATCCAGGCAGGTATCTCTGCTGAATATAAGATGTTACCTTCATATATAAAGGGATTTGCTGATGTGCTCTCCTCATCTGACCCAGGGAGTCTGCCCCCCCCCTCCCCCCCCAATAGATCTTATGACTGTGCTATCGATTTAGTGATGGGTTCCAGGTTTCCTAAGGGTCGGATATATAATTTATCTGGTCCAGAGCGCAATTCTATGAGGAAGTATATTAAGGAGAGTCTAAATAAAGGACACATTAGACCCTCTGTGTCTCCTATGGGGGCGGGGTTCTTTTTTGTCAAAAAGAAGGATGGAGATCTCAGACCGTGTATTGATTACTGTGAATTGAACAAAATCACCATTAAAAATCAATACTCTCTCCCTTTGATCCCCGATCTGTTCAATCAGGTTCTGGGGGCATTGTGGTTTTCTAAACTTGATTTGAGAGGGGCATATAATTTGATCCGTATCAAAGAAGGGGACGAGTGGAAGATTGCTTTTAAAACTCCAGAGGGACACTTTGAATACACTGTCATGCCTTTTGGGCTCAGTAATGCTCCTGCAGTCTTTCAAAATTTTATGAATGACATATTCAGAGAATTTATCGGTAGATTTATGATTGTATATCTTGATGATATTTAGATTTTTCCCCCGACTTGGCATTCCCATGTTATTCATATCAAACAAGTGTTTGAAATTCTAAGAAAAAATCAATTATCTGTCATAATAGAAAAATAAGTTTTTGGGGTACAATACATTTTATATCTAGGTTATATCCTTACTCCACACTCGTTTGGATCCTGGTAAGGTTCAGGCTATTCAAGACTGGGTAAGGCCTAATTTCCTATTAATTAAAAATGTGAATTAGGGTATTATAGTGTGAACTAAATATGTTTAGAAATATTACTGTAATTCATGGAAAAAAGGGCCCGGTGGTTATGTGTAGTGCTGGGAATTAGTCCCAGATGATGGTGGGGAGGGGGGGGGGGGGGGCGGTGAGGTATAGGTGTGTTAGATAAAAATATGTAAAATCGATGAAAAAATCTACGAAAATATATATTCGATGAGAATAAATAATCGATGAGATTGATTAAGCGATGAGAATAAATAATCAGTGAAATAGTATATATTCGGTGAAAGATACAAAAAATAGTTCATAAGAATAATCAATGAAAATAATCGATGAATTGATGTTATAAAAACATAGATCCCGACCCGATTAAAATAACATCGAAATAGATCCGAAAAATCGCAGAATAAATTTTCTGCACAGTAAAATTTTCTGCACAGTAAACTTATAAACATATTATAAATGACAACACAAATCAAAATGCATAATCCCAATTAGCAACATCCAGGCCGGGTTTTTGGTGGGACAACAAAACAAGTGGGTATAAAAGAGGGCAGTCCGAATGAATCCAACATGACCACTGAGGAAGAGGTAGGAACACCTCGAAACGCGTCTGACAACCTGGCATCATCCTTGCGACTACCCACCAATAACCACGCCTTCGCTAAAAGGACCTTGGATTATCGCAACAATATACGAAATCTTATGCGGGTAAAAAGTACAGGATACGAATAAAAGGTACCAGCTGATCGACAACACAACCACCACGTGCTTGATCACGCGAGACGCCGACCCAGCACGAAAGAGCGCGCAATATACAAGCGAACAAGCAAACCCCCTGGAGGATTATACCGGCTACTGCTTAACCAACACACGAATCAAGCTTGGACCGCAGGGTGAGTACAAAATATTTGCTGTGTAGAACGCCACCAGCAATAGACAAAAACTAAAATTGGACATTGTACAACAAACCCTTGACGGCATATTACACTACGTGCATTAATGAGTGCTATTGTACCTGACAACATTACCTAGTGATACTGGACCAACTTACCACCTTCTGGATCACTATCCTTTAATTGTTTTTTTTATATCTTTCTATACATATATATCTATCTATATATATATAATTTTTATCCTACAATTTATTAATTTTTTATATTTTAGACAATCTTCGTTGTATTCCTTGGACATTCTTGAACTATTTTTTCTATTATTCATTTTTGGTATAACATCAATTCATCGATTATTTTCATTGATTATTCTTATCAACTATTTTTTGTATCTTTCACCGAATATATACTATTTCACTGATTATTTATTCTCATCGATTAATCATTCTCATCGATTATTTATTCTCATCGAATATACACTGCTCAAAAAAATAAAGGGAACACTTAAACAACACAATGTAACTCCAAGTCAATCATACTTCTGTGAAATCAAACTGTCCACTTAGGAAGCAACACTGAGTGACAATCAATTTCACATGCTGTTGTGCAAATGGGATAGACAACAGGTGGAAATTATAGGCAATTAGCAAGACACCCCCAATAAAGGAGTGGTTCTGCAGGTGGTGACCTGACCACTTCTCAGTTCCTATGCTTCCTGGCTGATGTTTTGGTCACTTTTGAATGCTGCCGGTGCTTTCACTCTAGTGGTAGCATGAGACGGAGTCTACAGTACAACCCACACAAGTGGCTCAGGTAGTGCAGCTTATCCAGGATGGCACATCAATGCGAGCTGTGGCAAGAAGGTTTGCTGTGTCTGTCTGCGTAGTGTCCAGAGCATGGAGGCGCTACCAGGAGACAGGCCAGTACATCAGGAGACGTGGAGGAGGCCGTAGGAGGGCAACAACCCAGCAGCAGGACCGCTACCTCCGCCTTTATGCAAGGAGGAACAGGAGGAGCACTGCCAGAGCCCTGCAAAATGACCTCCAGCAGGCCACAAATGTGCATGTGTCTGCTCAAACGGTCAGAAACAGACTCCATGAGGATGATATGAGGGCCCGACGTCCACAGGTGGGGGTTGTGCTTACAGCCCAACACCGTGCAGGACGTTTGGCATTTGCCAAAAAACACCAAGATTGGCAAATTCGCCACTGGCGCTCTGTGCTCTTCACAGATGAATGCAGGTTCACACTGAGCACATGTGACAGACGTGACAGAGTCTGGAGACGCAGTGGAGAACGTTCTGCTGCCTGCAACATCCTCCAGCATGACCGGTTTGGCATTGGGTCAGTAATGGTGTGGGGTGGCATTTCTTTGGAGGGCCGCACAGCCCTCCATGTGCTCGCCAGAGGTAGCCTGACTGCCATTAGGTACCGAGATGAGATCCTCAGACCCCTTGTGAGACCATATGCTGGTGCGGTTGGCCCTGGGTTCCTCCTAATGCAAGACAATGCTAGACTTCATGTGGCTGGAGTGTGTCATCAGTTCCTGCAAGACGAAGGCATTGATGCTATGGACTGGCCCGCCCGTTCCCCAGACCTGAATCCAATTGAGCACATCTGGGACATCACGTCTCGCTCTATCCACCAACGTCACGTTGCACCACAGACTGTCCAGGAGTTGGCAGATGCTTTAGTCCAGGTCTGGGAGGAGATCCCTCAGGAGACCGTCCGCCACCTCATCAGGAGCATGCACAGGCATTGTAGGGAGGTCATACAGGCACGTGGAGGCCACACACACTACTGAGCCTCATTTTGACTTGTTTTAAGGACATTACATCAAAGTTGGATCAGCCTGTAGTGTGTTTTTCCACTTTAATTTTGAGTGTGACTCCAAATCCAGACCTCCATGGGTTAAAAAATTTGATTTCCATTTTTTTTTTTGTGTGAATTTGTTGTCAGCACATTCAACTATGTAAAGAACAAAGTATTTCAGAAGAATATTTAATTAATTCAAATCTAGGATGTGTTATTTTTGTGTTCCCTTTATTTTTTTGAGCAGTGTATATTTTCGTAGATTTTTTCATTGATTTTACATATTTTTATCTAACACACCTATACCCCCCCCCCCCCCCCCCCTCATCATCAGGGACTAATTCCCAGCACTACACATAACCACCGGGCCCTTTTTTCCATGAACTAATATTTCTAAACATATTTAGTTCACACTATAATACCCTAATTCACATTTTTAATTAATAAGAAAATAACCAACGTGACAACCCAAATAAAGTTTTAATAATAACCTTTGTAAAATAACCAACAACAAATAAATAAATATCCTATAAAAACCAGATACAGAGTGCCTGCCTATTCTTTACTTTTGACTATTTCTATACCTATTAGTGGTTGGGGGAACCACTTTAGACAAGAGCACCACCCCCAGGGAGTGATCTGGGAGAGCCACTATTACCTTTCCATAACAACTTCTCCTAAAGCATTACAGCGCTTCCTTGGGTTCTCTAATTATTATTGTAAATTTATTTTAAAAAAATCTGTAATTGCTAGACCCTTAACCGACTTAAACAAGAAGGGGGCGGATCTTGTTAACTGGCCTGTAGAGGCCATAGAAGCCTTCAAAACTCTTAAGAAATCTTTTGGGAACGCCCCAGTCTTGATTCAGCCGGATCAAGAGAAACCTTTTGTGGTGGAGGTCGATGCTTCTGAGGATGGGGTAGGGGCTAATCTTTCTCAGGGACCCTCTAACCTCACTAATATAAGACATTGTGCTTTTTCCCCCCGAAAATTCTCTCCTACTGAGAGGAATTATTGTCAGTCATGAATTGTTAGCCATTAAATGGGCATTTGAGGAGTGGAGACATTTTTTGGAAGGGGCCAAACACTGCATCACTGTTCTTACTGATCATAAAAATTTATTATTACTCGAATCCGCGAAACGCTTGAATCCACGACAGGCCAGATGGGCATTGTTATTCACGCGTTTTAACTTCTCTATTGCTTTCAGGCCAGAAAGTAAGAATATGAAAGCTGATGCTTTGTCCCAAAGCTTTTGTGCATTTCAACCTCCTGACTAGTGTTGAGCGAACAGTTCGAGCATAGTTCGGGTCCGTACCGAATTTTGGGGTGTTCGTGACACGGACCCGAACCCGAACTTTTTCGTAAAAGTTCGGGTTCGGGTTCGTCGTTCGGCATGTATTTTGGCGCATTTTGAAAGGCTGCAAAGCAGCCAATCAACATGCATCATACTACTTGCCCTAAGATGCCATCGCAGCCATGCCTACTATTGGCAAGGCTGTGATTGGCCAAGTGCAGCATGTGACTCAGCCTCTTATAAGCTTGTGCGCACGTCGGGACGTGCTCACTCCCGATGTGAATAGAACAGGGTTAGACGCAGCTGATGCTAGGGCGAGAATAGGCAGGGATAATTGAATAACTGGAAGCAAATTTCTCTCCTCCACCTGTGATTCATCTGAACAACTGCAGCTGAGCTGCTTTTTTGATAGGGATTGGCTATTTTTAGAGTGGCCAGAGTGATTTTTCCATCCACATGTACCCGGGCTGACCGCCGGCCGCCATTTTGCGACTTGTAGTGCTGCAGCAGAAGCTGCCACAGTGTGCATTCCAAAGCTCCAAACAAGTCAGACATCTACACCTGGGATTCAGACCAATAGCGATTTAGCAGCACAGTCCAAGGCTATTTTTTTTAAAGGTTGTGCAGACCATTTTGTGGCACATGTTACTGGGCTGATAGGCGGCGGCTATCTTGGGACTAGTGCTGCAGCACAATCTCTCCCAACGTCCATTAATCACTTGTAATAGTGGTCTGTGCCATAGAAATCCTACATCAGGGACTTGGGTGTGCTTGTGTCACCCCTACTAATACCAGTCCACCTGTAATCCATACAGTGAAAAGCCATAAAGTATTCCAGTGAGGGAATTTTTTTTTTATTTAAAAAAGGCCAAGTTAGTTTATCTGGCGTTCAATATACTAGATACAGTTAGGCCTGCGTTTCATACATCTGGAATTAGCAAACTAATGTGCTGGGGTTGGGAAAACATATATGTACCCATACTAGAATCTGTCAAAGAAAGCAGTACTCACATATAACAGTCATTCCATCTGTAATCCATACAGTCAAAAGACTGAAAGTATTCCAGTGAGGGGATTTTTTTTATTTAAAAAAGGCCAAGTTAGTTTATCTGGCGTTCAATATACTAGATACAGTTAGGCCTGCGTTTCATACATCTGGAATTAGCAAACTAATGTGCTGGGGTTGGGAAAACATATATGTACCCATACTAGAATCTGTCAAAGAAAGCGGTACTCACATATAACAGTCATTCCATCTGTAATCCATACAGTCAAAAGACTGAAAGTATTCCAGTGAGGGAATTTTTTTTATTTAAAAAAGGCCAAGTTAGTTTATCTGGCGTTCAATATACTAGATACAGTTAGGCCTGCGTTTCATACATCTGGAATTAGCAAACTAATGTGCTGGGGTTGGGAAAACATATATGTACCCATACTAGAATCTGTCAAAGAAAGCGGTACTCACATATAACAGTCATTCCATCTGTAATCCATACAGTCAAAAGACTGAAAGTATTCCAGTGAGGGGATTTTTTTTATTTAAAAAAGGCCAAGTTAGTTTATCTGGCGTTCAATATACTAGATACAGTTAGGCCTGCGTTTCATACATCTGGAATTAGCAAACTAATGTGCTGGGGTTGGGAAAACATATATGTACCCATACTAGAATCTGTCAAAGAAAGCGGTACTCACATATAACAGTCATTCCATCTGTAATCCATACAGTCAAAAGACTGAAAGTATTCCAGTGAGGGAATTTTTTTTATTTAAAAAAGGCCAAGTTAGTTTATCTGGCGTTCAATATACTAGATACAGTTAGGCCTGCGTTTCATACATCTGGAATTAGCAAACTAATGTGCTGGGGTTGGGAAAACATATATGTACCCATACTAGAATCTGTCAAAGAAAGCGGTACTCACATATAACAGTCATTCCATCTGTAATCCATACAGTCAAAAGACTGAAAGTATTCCAGTGAGGGGATTTTTTTTATTTAAAAAAGGCCAAGTTAGTTTATCTGGCGTTCAATATACTAGATACAGTTAGGCCTGCGTTTCATACATCTGGAATTAGCAAACTAATGTGCTGGGGTTGGGAAAACATATATGTACCCATACTAGAATCTGTCAAAGAAAGCGGTACTCACATATAACAGTCATTCCATCTGTAATCCATACAGTCAAAAGACTGAAAGTATTCCAGTGAGGGAATTTTTTTTATTTAAAAAAGGCCAAGTTAGTTTATCTGGCGTTCAATATACTAGATACAGTTAGGCCTGCGTTTCATACATCTGGAATTAGCAAACTAATTTGCTGGGGTTGGGAAAACATATATGTACCCATACTAGAATCTGTCAAAGAAAGCGGTACTCACATATAACAGTCATTCCATCTGTAATCCATACAGTCAAAAGACTGAAAGTATTCCAGTGAGGGAATTTTTTTTATTTAAAAAAGGCCAAGTTAGTTTATCTGGCATTCAATATACTAGATACAGTTAGGCCTGCGTTTCATACATCTGGAATTAGCAAACTAATTTGCTGGGGTTGGGAAAACATATATGTACCCATACTAGAATCTGTCAAAGAAAGCGGTACTCACATATAACAGTCATTCCATCTGTAATCCATACAGTCAAAAGACTGAAAGTATTCCAGTGAGGGAATTTTTTTTATTTAAAAAAGGCCAAGTTAGTTTATCTGGCGTTCAATATACTAGATACAGTTAGGCCTGCGTTTCATACATCTGGAATTAGCAAACTAATTTGCTGGGGTTGGGAAAACATATATGTACCCATACTAGAATCTGTCAAAGAAAGCGGTACTCACATATAACAGTCATTCCATCTGTAATCCATACAGTCAAAAGACTGAAAGTATTCCAGTGAGGGAATTTTTTTTATTTAAAAAAGGCCAAGTTAGTTTATCTGGCGTTCAATATACTAGATACAGTTAGGCCTGCGTTTCATACATCTGGAATTAGCAAACTAATTTGCTGGGGTTGGGAAAACATATATGTACCCATACTAGAATCTGTCAAAGAAAGCGGTACTCACATATAACAGTCATTCCATCTGTAATCCATACAGTCAAAAGACTGAAAGTATTCCAGTGAGGGAATTTTTTTTATTTAAAAAAGGCCAAGTTAGTTTATCTGGCGTTCAATATACTAGATACAGTTAGGCCTGCGTTTCATACATCTGGAATTAGCAAACTAATTTGCTGGGGTTGGGAAAACATATATGTACCCATACTAGAATCTGTCAAAGAAAGCGGTACTCACATATAACAGTCATTCCATCTGTAATCCATACAGTCAAAAGACTGAAAGTATTCCAGTGAGGGAATTTTTTTTTTATTTAAAAAAGGCCAAGTTAGTTTATCTGGCGTTCAATATACTAGATACAGTTAGGCCTGCGTTTCATACATCTGGAATTAGCAAACTAATGTGCTGGGGTTGGGAAAACATATATGTACCCATACTAGAATCTGTCAAAGAAAGCGGTACTCACATATAACAGTCATTCCATCTGTAATCCATACAGTCAAAAGACTGAAAGTATTCCAGGGAGGGAATTTTTTTTATTTAAAAAAGGCCAAGTTAGTTTATCTGGCGTTCAATATACTAGATACAGTTAGGCCTGCGTTTCATACATCTGGAATTAGCAAACTAATTTGCTGGGGTTGGGAAAACATATATGTACCCATACTAGAATCTGTCAAAGAAAGCGGTACTCACATATAACAGTCATTCCATCTGTTCTCCATACAGTCAAAAGACTGAAAGTATTCCAGTGAGGGAATTTTTTTTATTTAAAAAAGGCCAAGTTAGTTTATCTGGCGTTCAATATACTAGATACAGTTAGGCCTGCGTTTCATACATCTGGAATTAGCAAACTAATTTGCTGGGGTTGGGAAAACATATATGTACCCATACTAGAATCTGTCAAAGAAAGCGGTACTCACATATAACAGTCATTCCATCTGTAATCCATACAGTCAAAAGACTGAAAGTATTCCAGTGAGGGAATTTTTTTTTATTTAAAAAAGGCCAAGTTAGTTTATCTGGCGTTCAATATACTAGATACAGTTAGGCCTGCGTTTCATACATCTGGAATTAGCAAACTAATGTGCTGGGGTTGGGAAAACATATATGTACCCATACTAGAATCTGTCAAAGAAAGCGGTACTCACATATAACAGTCATTCCATCTGTAATCCATACAGTCAAAAGACTGAAAGTATTCCAGTGAGGGAATTTTTTTTATTTAAAAAAGGCCAAGTTAGTTTATCTGGCGTTCAATATACTAGATACAGTTAGGCCTGCGTTTCATACATCTGGAATTAGCAAACTAATTTGCTGGGGTTGGGAAAACATATATGTACCCATACTAGAATCTGTCAAAGAAAGCGGTACTCACATATAACAGTCATTCCATCTGTAATCCATACAGTCAAAAGACTGAAAGTATTCCAGTGAGGGAATTTTTTTTATTTAAAAAAGGCCAAGTTAGTTTATCTGGCGTTCAATATACTAGATACAGTTAGGCCTGCGTTTCATACATCTGGAATTAGCAAACTAATTTGCTGGGGTTGGGAAAACATATATGTACCCATACAAGAATCTGTCAAAGAAAGCGGTACTCACATATAACAGTCATTCCATCTGTAATCCATACAGTCAAAAGACTGAAAGTATTCCAGTGAGGGAATTTTTTTTATTTAAAAAAGGCCAAGTTAGTTTATCTGGCGTTCAATATACTAGATACAGTTAGGCCTGCGTTTCATACATCTGGAATTAGCAAACTAATGTGCTGGGGTTGGGAAAACATATATGTACCCATACTAGAATCTGTCAAAGAAAGCGGTACTCACATATAACAGTCATTCCATCTGTAATCCATACAGTCAAAAGACTGAAAGTATTCCAGTGAGGGGATTTTTTTTATTTAAAAAAGGCCAAGTTAGTTTATCTGGCGTTCAATATACTAGATACAGTTAGGCCTGCGTTTCATACATCTGGAATTAGCAAACTAATGTGCTGGGGTTGGGAAAACATATATGTACCCATACTAGAATCTGTCAAAGAAAGCGGTACTCACATATAACAGTCATTCCATCTGTAATCCATACAGTCAAAAGACTGAAAGTATTCCAGTGAGGGAATTTTTTTTATTTAAAAAAGGCCAAGTTAGTTTATCTGGCGTTCAATATACTAGATACAGTTAGGCCTGCGTTTCATACATCTGGAATTAGCAAACTAATTTGCTGGGGTTGGGAAAACATATATGTACCCATACTAGAATCTGTCAAAGAAAGCGGTACTCACATATAACAGTCATTCCATCTGTAATCCATACAGTCAAAAGACTGAAAGTATTCCAGTGAGGGAATTTTTTTTATTTAAAAAAGGCCAAGTTAGTTTATCTGGCGTTCAATATACTAGATACAGTTAGGCCTGCGTTTCATACATCTGGAATTAGCAAACTAATTTGCTGGGGTTGGGAAAACATATATGTACCCATACTAGAATCTGTCAAAGAAAGCGGTACTCACATATAACAGTCATTCCATCTGTAATCCATACAGTCAAAAGACTGAAAGTATTCCAGGGAGGGAATTTTTTTTATTTAAAAAAGGCCAAGTTAGTTTATCTGGCGTTCAATATACTAGATACAGTTAGGCCTGCGTTTCATACATCTGGAATTAGCAAACTAATTTGCTGGGGTTGGGAAAACATATATGTACCCATACTAGAATCTGTCAAAGAAAGCGGTACTCACATATAACAGTCATTCCATCTGTAATCCATACAGTCAAAAGACTGAAAGTATTCCAGTGAGGGAATTTTTTTTTTATTTAAAAAAGGCCAAGTTAGTTTATCTGGCGTTCAATATACTAGATACAGTTAGGCCTGCGTTTCATACATCTGGAATTAGCAAACTAATTTGCTGGGGTTGGGAAAACATATATGTACCCATACTAGAATCTGTCAAAGAAAGCGGTACTCACATATAACAGTCATTCCATCTGTAATCCATACAGTCAAAAGACTGAAAGTATTCCAGTGAGGGAATTTTTTTTTTATTTAAAAAAGGCCAAGTTAGTTTATCTGGCGTTCAATATACTAGATACAGTTAGGCCTGCGTTTCATACATCTGGAATTAGCAAACTAATGTGCTGGGGTTGGGAAAACATATATGTACCCATACTAGAATCTGTCAAAGAAAGCGGTACTCACATATAACAGTCATTCCATCTGTAATCCATACAGTCAAAAGACTGAAAGTATTCCAGTGAGGGGATTTTGCTTATAAAAAATAATATATTTCATTGTGGTGCGAGTTGAATCGCAACAATGAAGAAAAATACTATTAAGGGACGAGGACGCGGTCGTGGTGGTGTCCGTGGAGCCTCTGTTGCTGGTAGAGGACGTGGCCGTTCGGCCCCAGGCGCACACAGTAGGGAACGAACTCCCTCAACTAGCCGGCAGAATGTACCGCAATATCTCGTGGGGCACAATGCCGCTCTTAGGATGGTAAGGCCTGAGCAGGTACAGGCATTAATCGATTGGGTGGCCGACAGTGCTTCCAGCACGTTCACCACATGGTCTTCCACCCAGTCTTCTGCGGAAAGCGCACAGGTGGCACCTGAAAACCAAGCCCATCAGTCTGTCACATCACCCCCAAGCATATCAGGGAAACGGTCTGAGCCACAAGTTATGCAGCAGTCTCTTCTTCTGTTTGAAGACTCTGCTTCCAGGGTTTCCCAGGGGCGTCCACCTAGCCCTTCCCCAGTGGAGGAAGACATACCATGCACTGACGCACAACCACTTATGTCTCCAGATGAAGAGGACATGGGAATACCACCACAGCAGAGTCACCGACTCTCTGATGATGACGAAACACAGGTGCCCACTGCCGCGTCTTTTTGCAGTGTGCAGACTGAACAGGAGGAGGTCAGGGAGGGAGACTGGGTGGAAGACGATGCAGAGGACGATGAGGTCTTAGACCCCACATGGACTGAAGGTCGTGGCGATGACTTTCACAGTTCAGAGGAAGAGGTAGTGGTGAGACCGAGACAACAGCGAAGCCAAAGAGGGAGCAGGGGGCCAAAGCAGACGAGCCGCCGCCCCCAGAGTTCGCCTGCTACTGGACATCGCCAACAGGGACCCAGCCCCACAAAGGCAGCTTCAAAGAGTTCCCTGGCATGGCACTTCTTTAAACAATGTCCTACCGACAAGACCCGAGTGACTTGCACGCTCTGCCATCAGAGCCTGAGGCGAGGCATTAACGTTCTGAACCTCAGCACAACCTGCATGACCAGGCATCTACATGCAAAGCATGAACTGCAGTGGGGTACACACCTTAAAAACCAGGCACTCGCTGAGGCTCCCCCTGCTCCCTCTACCGCTGCTGCCTCGGCTTCCGCCTCGAGAGGAATGTTGCCACCTGCCGAGCAGCAAACAGAGGATGTGCCACCGACACCACCACCACCGCCACCGTCAACTAGCGTCTCCACTATATCACACAGCAGCGTTCAGCTCTCAATATCTCAAACCTTAGAGAGGAAGCGCAAATTCACCCCGAGTCACCCTCGAGCCCTTGGCCTGAACGCCAGCATTTCTAAACTGCTGGCCTTTGAAATGCTGTCATTCTGGCTGGTGGACACAGACAGCTTCAAACAGCTGATGGCCATGGCTGTCCCGCAGTATGTGGTTCCCAGCCGCCACTACTTCTCCAAGACAGCCGTGCCTTCCCTGCACATGCAAGTGTCCGATAAAATCAAGTGTGCACTGCGCAACGCCATTTGTGGCAAGGTCCACCTAACCACAGATACGTGGACCAGTAAGCACGGCCAGGGACGCTATATCTCACTAACTGCACACTGGATGAATGTAGTGGCGGCTGGGCCCCCGGCGGACAGTTCCTTGGCGCACGTCCTTCCGCCCCCTAGGATCGCAGGGCATCATTCTCTGCCTCCTGTAGCCTCCTCCTCCTACTCGGCTTCCTCCTCCACTGCTTCCACCAGCTCATCCGGTCAGCCACACACCTTCACCACCAACTTCAGCACAGCCCGGGGTAAACGTCAGCAGGCCATTCTGAAACTCATATGTTTGGGGGACAGGCCCCACACCGCACAGGAGTTGTGGCGGGGTATTGAACAACAGACCGACGAGTGGTTTCTGCCGGTGGGCCTCAAGCCAGGCCTGGTGGTATGCGATAATGGGCGAAATCTCGTGGCAGCTCTGGGACTAGCCGGTTTGACGCACATCCCTTGCCTGGCGCATGTGCTGAACTTGGTGGTGCAGAGGTTCATTCACCACTACCCCAACATGTCAGAGCTGCTGCATAAAGTGCGGGCCGTCTGTGCGCGCTTCCGCCGTTCACATCCTGCCGCTGCTCGCCTGTCTGCGCTACAGCGGAACTTCGGCCTTCCCGCTCACCGCCTCATATGCGACGTGCCCACCCGGTGGAACTCCACCTTGCACATGCTGGAGAGACTGTGCGAGCAGCAGCAGGCCATAGTGGAGTTTCAGCTGCAGCACGCTCGCGTCAGTCGTACTGCCGAACAGCACCACTTCACCACCAATGATTGGGCCTCCATGCGAGACCTGTGTGCCCTGCTGCGCTGTTTCGAGTACTCCACCAACATGGCCAGTGGCGATGACACTGTTATCAGCGTTACAATACCACTTCTATGTCTCCTTGAGAAAACACTTAGGGCAATGATGTTAGACGAGGTGGCCCAGGTGGAGGAGGAGGAGGAGGATGAGGGCTCGTTTCTAACACTTTCGGGCCAGTCTGTTCGAAGTGGCTCAGAGGGAGGTTTGTTTAAGCAGCAGAGGACAGGTTCACAAGTCGCCAGCCAAGGCACTGTACTGGAGGACGAGGAGGATGAGGAGGAGGAGGTGGAGGGGGACGAGGATGACGCAAGTTCACAGCGGGGTGGCAGCCCAGGCCCATCACTGGTGCGTGGCTGGGGGGATACGGTGGACGATGACGATACGCCTCCCACAGAGGACAGCTTGTCCTTACCCATGGGTAGCCTGGCCCACATGAGCGAATATATGCTCCAATGCCTGCGCAACGACAGCAGAGTTGCCCACGTTTTAACGTGTGCAGACTACTGGGTGGCCACCCTGCTGGATCCCCGGTATAAAGACAATGTGCCCACTTTAATTCCTGAACTGGAGCGCGACCGTAAGATGCGCGAGTACAAGCGCACGCTGATAGAGGCGCTCTTGAGAGCATTCCCACATGTCACAGGGGAACAGGTGGAAGGTGAAGGCAGAGGAGTGGCAAGAGGTCGCCAACGCAGCTGTGTCACGGCCAGCTCATCTGAGGGCAGGGTTAGCATGGCAGAAATGTGGAAAAGTTTTGTCTCCACGCCACAGCTATCTGCACCGACACCTGATACGGAACGTGTTAGCAGGAGGCAGCATTTCACTAACATGGTTGAACAGTATGTCTGCACACCCCTCCACATCCTGACGGATGGTTCGGCCCCATTCAACTACTGGGTTTCGAAATTGTCCACGTGGCCAGAGTTAGCATGTTATGCCTTGGAGGTGCTTTCCTGCCCGGCGGCCAGCGTTTTATCTGAACGCGTATTCAGCACGGCAGGGGGCGTCATTACTGACAAGCGCAGCCGCCTGTCCACAGCCAACGTGGACAAGCTGACCTTCATAAAGATGAACCAGGCATGGATCCCACAGGACCTGTCCCTCCCTTGTGCAGAGTAGTCCTTATTAACTGCCTAAAACATGTCTTGTTGTGCTACGGGCCACTTCTTTATTTCATACAAATTTTATGAAACCCACAGTTGAATGAAACTCTTCTCTGTCTGGGCGCCGGGGCCTAACCAGATGAAAGTGGCCGGTTAAACTAACGGGTGACATGAAGCCATAACCTCTGCCATGCTACCTCTGTCTTCTGTCTGGGTGCTGAGGCCTAAGTCAAATAAAGCGGTCTTCTGCTGTGCTGGGGGATATGAAGCTAATCTCTGACCTCTCTCCTCTGTCTGGGTCCAAAGGCCTAAATCACTGAAAGAGGCCTTCTCCTGTGGTGTGTGATATGATGCCAGAATATGTGCTGTGGGGCCTCTCTCCTCTTCCTGGGTGCAGGGGTCAAATAAACTAAATTGTGGCCTACTCCTGTGGTGGTTGATATGATGCCTGATTCTCTGATGTGGAACCTCTCTCCTCTGTTTGGGTGAAGGGGTCAAAGTAACTAAATGGTGGCTTCTCCTGTGGTGGCTGATATGATGCCAGAATATGTGCTGTGGGGCCTCTCTCCTCTTCCTGTGTGCAGGGGTCAAAGTAACTCAATCGTGGCTTCTCCTGTGGTGGCTGATATGATGCCAGAATATGTGCTGTGGTGCCTCTCTCCTCTTCCTGGGTGCAGGGGTCAAAGTAACTAAATGGTGGCTTCTCCTGTGGTGGCTGATATGATGCCAGAATATGTGCTGTGGTGCCTCTCTCCTCTTCCTGGGTGCAGGGGTCAAAGTAACTAAATGGTGGCTTCTCCTGTGGTGGCTGATATGATGCCAGAATATGTGCTGTGGTGCCTCTCTCCTCTTCCTGGGTGCAGGGGTCAAAGTAACTCAATGGTGGCTTCTCCTGTGGTGGTTAGTATGATGCCAGAATATGTGCTGTGGGGCCTCTCTCCTCTTCCTGGGTGCAGGGGTCAAAGTAACTCAATGGTGGCTTCTCCTGTGCTGATTGATATAAAGCTGATGGTTGTGCCATCTGACATGGTTGCCAGGGTCTGATTCAATGGGGGCCTACTCCTGTGGTGGGTGATCTAAATGCCTGATTCTCTGCTGTGAAACCTCTCTCCTCCGTCTGGGTGTAGGGGTCAAAGTCTTTCAAAGTCGCCTTCTCCTGTGCTGATTGATATGAAGCTGATGGTTGTGCCATCTGACATGGTTGCCGGGGTCCCATTAAATTGTGGCCTACTCCTGTGGTGGTTGATATGATGCCTTATTCTCTGATGTGGAACCTCTCTCCTCTGTTTGGGTGAAGGGGTCAAAGTAACTAAATGGTGGCTTCTCCTGTAAGGGCTGATATGATGCCAGAATATGTGCTGTGGTGCCTCTCTCCTCTTCCTGGGTGCAGGGGTCAAAGTAACTCAATGGTGGCTTCTCCTGTGGTGGTTAGTATGATGCCAGAATATGTGCTGTGGGGCCTCTCTCCTCTTCCTGGGTGCAGGGGTCAAAGTAACTCAATGGTGGCTTCTCCTGTGGTGGTTAGTATGATGCCAGAATATGTGCTGTGGGGCCTCTCTCCTCTTCCTGGGTGCAGGGGTCAAAGTAACTCAATGGTGGCTTCTCCTGTGCTGATTGATATAAAGCTGATGGTTGTGCCATCTGACATGGTTGCCAGGGTCTGATTCAATGGGGGCCTACTCCTGTGGTGGGTGATCTAAATGCCTGATTCTCTGCTGTGAAACCTCTCTCCTCCGTCTGGGTGTAGGGGTCAAAGTCTTTCAAAGTCGCCTTCTCCTGTGCTGATTGATATGAAGCTGATGGTTGTGCCATCTGACATGGTTGCCGGGGTCCCATTAAATTGTGGCCTACTCCTGTGGTGGTTGATATGATGCCTGATTCTCTGATGTGGAACCTCTCTCCTCTGTTTGGGTGAAGGGGTCAAAGTAACTAAATGGTGGCTTCTCCTGTGGTGGCTGATATGATGCCAGAATATGTGCTGTGGTGCCTCTCTCCTCTTCCTGGGTGCGGGGGTCAAAGTAACTCAATGGTGGCTTCTCCTGTGGTGGCTGATATGATGCCAGAATATGTGCTGTGGTGCCTCTCTCCTCTTCCTGGGTGCGGGGGTCAAAGTAACTCAATGGTGGCTTCTCCTGTGGTGGCTGATATGATGCCAGAATATGTGCTGTGGTGCCTCTCTCCTCTTCCTGGGTGCAGGGGTCAAAGTAACTAAATGGTGGCTTCTCCTGTGGTGGTTGATATGATGCCTGATTCTCTGCTGTGAAACCTCTCTCCTCCATCTGGGTGTAGGGGTCAAAGTCTTTCAAAGTCGCCTTCTCCTGTGCTGATTGATATAAAGCTGATGGTTGTGCCATCTGACATGGTTGCCAGGGTCTGATTCAATGGGGGCCTACTCCTGTGGTGGGTGATCTAAATGCCTGATTCTCTGCTGTGAAACCTCTCTCCTCCGTCTGGGTGTAGGGGTCAAAGTCTTTCAAAGTCGCCTTCTCCTGTGCTGATTGATATGAAGCTGATGGTTGTGCCATCTGACATGGTTGCCGGGGTCCCATTAAATTGTGGCCTACTCCTGTGGTGGTTGATATGATGCCTGATTCTCTGATGTGGAACCTCTCTCCTCTGTTTGGGTGAAGGGGTCAAAGTAACTAAATGGTGGCTTCTCCTGTGGTGTCTGATATGATGCCAGAATATGTGCTGTGGGGCCTCTCTCCTCTTCCTGGGTGCAGGGGTCAAAGTAACTCAATGGTGGCTTCTCCTGTGGTGGCTGATATGATGCCAGAATATGTGCTGTGGGGCCTCTCTCCTCTTCCTGGGTGCAGGGGTCAAAGTAACTCAATGGTGGCTTCTCCTGTGGTGGTTAGTATGATGCCAGAATATGTGCTGTGGTGCCTCTCTCCTCTTCCTGGGTGCGGGGGTCAAAGTAACTCAATGGTGGCTTCTCCTGTGCTGATTGATATAAAGCTGATGGTTGTGCCATCTGACATGGTTGCCAGGGTCTGATTCAATGGGGGCCTACTCCTGTGGTGGGTGATCTAAATGCCTGATTCTCTGCTGTGAAACCTCTCTCCTCCGTCTGGGTGTAGGGGTCAAAGTCTTTCAAAGTCGCCTTCTCCTGTGCTGATTGATATGAAGCTGATGGTTGTGCCATCTGACATGGTTGCCGGGGTCCCATTAAATTGTGGCCTACTCCTGTGGTGGTTGATATGATGCCTGATTCTCTGATGTGGAACCTCTCTCCTCTGTTTGGGTGAAGGGGTCAAAGTAACTAAATGGTGGCTTCTCCTGTGGTGGCTGATATGATGCCAGAATATGTGCTGTGGGGCCTCTCTCCTCTTCCTGGGTGCAGGGGTCAAAGTAACTAAATGGTGGCTTCTCCTGTGGTGGCTGATATGATGCCAGAATATGTGCTGTGGGGCCTCTCTCCTCTTCCTGGGTGCAGGGGTCAAAGTAACTCAATGGTGGCTTCTCCTGTGGTGGCTGATATGATGCCAGAATATGTGCTGTGGGGCCTCTCTCCTCTTCCTGGGTGCAGGGGTCAAAGTAACTCAATGGTGGCTTCTCCTGTGGTGGTTAGTATGATGCCAGAATATGTGCTGTGGTGCCTCTCTCCTCTTCCTGGGTGCAGGGGTCAAAGTAACTCAATGGTGGCTTCTCCTGTGGTGGCTGATATGATGCCAGAATATGTGCTGTGGGGCCTCTCTCCTCTTCCTGGGTGCAGGGGTCAAAGTAACTCAATGGTGGCTTCTCCTGTGCTGATTGATATAAAGCTGATGGTTGTGCCATCTGACATGGTTGCCAGGGTCTGATTCAATGGGGGCCTACTCCTGTGGTGGGTGATCTAAATGCCTGATTCTCTGCTGTGAAACCTCTCTCCTCCGTCTGGGTGTAGGGGTCAAAGTCTTTCAAAGTCGCCTTCTCCTGTGCTGATTGATATGAAGCTGATGGTTGTGCCATCTGACATGGTTGCCGGGGTCCCATTAAATTGTGGCCTACTCCTGTGGTGGTTGATATGATGCCTGATTCTCTGATGTGGAACCTCTCTCCTCTGTTTGGGTGAAGGGGTCAAAGTAACTAAATGGTGGCTTCTCCTGTGGTGGCTGATATGATGCCAGAATATGTGCTGTGGGGCCTCTCTCCTCTTCCTGGGTGCAGGGGTCAAAGTAACTCAATGGTGGCTTCTCCTGTGGTGGCTGATATGATGCCAGAATATGTGCTGTGGGGCCTCTCTCCTCTTCCTGGGTGCAGGGGTCAAAGTAACTCAATGGTGGCTTCTCCTGTGGTGGTTAGTATGATGCCAGAATATGTGCTGTGGTGCCTCTCTCCTCTTCCTGGGTGCGGGGGTCAAAGTAACTCAATGGTGGCTTCTCCTGTGGTGGCTGATATGATGCCAGAATATGTGCTGTGGGGCCTCTCTCCTCTTCCTGGGTGCGGGGGTCAAAGTAACTCAATGGTGGCTTCTCCTGTGCTGATTGATATAAAGCTGATGGTTGTGCCATCTGACATGGTTGCCAGGGTCTGATTCAATGGGGGCCTACTCCTGTGGTGGGTGATCTAAATGCCTGATTCTCTGCTGTGAAACCTCTCTCCTCCGTCTGGGTGTAGGGGTCAAAGTCTTTCAAAGTCGCCTTCTCCTGTGCTGATTGATATGAAGCTGATGGTTGTGCCATCTGACATGGTTGCCGGGGTCCCATTAAATTGTGGCCTACTCCTGTGGTGGTTGATATGATGCCTGATTCTCTGATGTGGAACCTCTCTCCTCTGTTTGGGTGAAGGGGTCAAAGTAACTAAATGGTGGCTTCTCCTGTGGTGTCTGATATGATGCCAGAATATGTGCTGTGGGGCCTCTCTCCTCTTCCTGGGTGCAGGGGTCAAAGTAACTCAATGGTGGCTTCTCCTGTGGTGGCTGATATGATGCCAGAATATGTGCTGTGGGGCCTCTCTCCTCTTCCTGGGTGCAGGGGTCAAAGTAACTCAATGGTGGCTTCTCCTGTGGTGGTTAGTATGATGCCAGAATATGTGCTGTGGTGCCTCTCTCCTCTTCCTGGGTGCGGGGGTCAAAGTAACTCAATGGTGGCTTCTCCTGTGGTGGCTGATATGATGCCAGAATATGTGCTGTGGGGCCTCTCTCCTCTTCCTGGGTGCAGGGGTCAAAGTAACTCAATGGTGGCTTCTCCTGTGCTGATTGATATAAAGCTGATGGTTGTGCCATCTGACATGGTTGCCAGGGTCTGATTCAATGGGGGCCTACTCCTGTGGTGGGTGATCTAAATGCCTGATTCTCTGCTGTGAAACCTCTCTCCTCCGTCTGGGTGTAGGGGTCAAAGTCTTTCAAAGTCGCCTTCTCCTGTGCTGATTGATATGAAGCTGATGGTTGTGCCATCTGACATGGTTGCCGGGGTCCCATTAAATTGTGGCCTACTCCTGTGGTGGTTGATATGATGCCTGATTCTCTGATGTGGAACCTCTCTCCTCTGTTTGGGTGAAGGGGTCAAAGTAACTAAATGGTGGCTTCTCCTGTGGTGGCTGATATGATGCCAGAATATGTGCTGTGGGGCCTCTCTCCTCTTCCTGGGTGCAGGAGTCAAAGTAACTCAATGGTGGCTTCTCCTGTGGTGGCTGATATGATGCCAGAATATGTGCTGTGGGGCCTCTCTCCTCTTCCTGGGTGCAGGGGTCAAAGTAACTCAATGGTGGCTTCTCCTGTGGTGGCTGATATGATGCCAGAATATGTGCTGTGGGGCCTCTCTCCTCTTCCTGGGTGCAGGGGTCAAAGTAACTCAATGGTGGCTTCTCCTGTGGTGGCTGATATGATGCCAGAATATGTGCTGTGGGGCCTCTCTCCTCTTCCTGGGTGCAGGGGTCAAAGTAACTAAATGGTGGCTTCTCCTGTGGTGGCTGATATGATGCCAGAATATGTGCTGTGGTGCCTCTCTCCTCTTCCTGGGTGCGGGGGTCAAAGTAACTCAATGGTGGCTTCTCCTGTGGTGGCTGATATGATGCCAGAATATGTGCTGTGGTGCCTCTCTCCTCTTCCTGGGTGCAGGGGTCAAAGTAACTAAATGGTGGCTTCTCCTGTGGTGGTTGATATGATGCCTGATTCTCTGCTGTGAAACCTCTCTCCTCCATCTGGGTGTAGGGGTCAAAGTCTTTCAAAGTCGCCTTCTCCTGTGCTGATTGATATAAAGCTGATGGTTGTGCCATCTGACATGGTTGCCAGGGTCTGATTCAATGGGGGCCTACTCCTGTGGTGGGTGATCTAAATGCCTGATTCTCTGCTGTGTAACCTCTCTCCTCCGTCTGGGTGTAGGGGTCAAAGTAACTAAATGGTGGCCTACTCCTGTGGTGGGTGATATGATGCCTGGTTCTCTGCTGTGGGACCTCTCCTTTGTCTGGGTGCTGTGGTCAAAATAATAGTAAGTGACCTTCTCCATTGGTGGGTGACTTGAAGCCTGATTCTGTGCTATGGGACCTCACTCCAATTAATATTGTTTAATTTTTATTTATTTTATGTTAACTCATCATTTCCCTATCTACATTTGTTTGCAGGGGATTTAACTACATTTTGCTGCCTTTTGCAGCCCTCTAGCCCTTTCCGGGTGTGTTTTACAGCCTTTTTAGTGCCCAAAAGTTCGGGTCCCCATTGACTTCTATGGGGTTCGGGTTCGGGATGAAGTTCGGGTCGAGTTCGGATCCCGAACCCGAACATTTTTCGAAAGTTCGGCCGAACTCGTCGAACCCGAACATCCAGGTGTTCGCTCAACTCTACTCCTGACACTCCTCCTAAACCTATTTTGCCAGCTAACATCATTGTGGCATCTTTATCCGTGGATCTTGCTTCTGATATTAAGGCAGCACAACACCTAGCTCTGGAGCAGACACCCACAGATAAGTTATTTGTTCCTGGTCATTTCCATCTCCTGCTGCTGGGTGAGTGCCATGATTCTGTTTTATGTGGTCATTCTGGTATTGAGTCCACCAGAGGTGTCCAGGTCTTATTGGTGGCCCACGTTATGTAGGGATGTCAGTTCTTTTGTCTCTGCTTGCGAGGTATGTGCCAGATCCAAATCTCCTAGAACACGCCCTGCTGGTGAACTGCGACCATTACCCATTCCTAGTAAACCCTGGTCACATATTTCTATGGATTTCATTACTCACTTGCCACCCTCTGAGGGTAAATCTGTGGTGTGGGTAGTGGTCGATAGGTTTAGTAAGATGGTACATTTTGTTACTCTGGTCAAGCTCCCAAATGCCAAGACTCTGGCTTCTGTTTTTATTGAGCAAGTGGTACGATTGCACGGAGTTCCGGAGAACATTGTATCTGACAGGGGTGTTCAGTTTGTTTCCAAGTTATGGAGAGCCTTTTGTCAGAGGTGTGAGATATCGTTGTCCTTTATATCAGCTTTTCATCCCGAGACTAATGAACAAACTGAACGATTGAACCAGGCTGTGGAACAATTTTTAAGATCTTATATCTCTGATAATAAGCAATTATGGGTGAAATACACTGCCTGTCCAAAATAAAAAAGTCGCCACCAAAAAAAAGCCATTAGCTTTGATTCACGCCACACATTCGCTGTGGCGTTGTTTCGATAAGCTTCTGCAATGTCACAAGATTTATTTCCATCCAGTGTTGCCTTATTTTTTCACCAAGATCTTGCATTGATGATGGTAGAGTCTGACTGCTGCGAAAAGCCTTCTCCAGCACATCCCAAAGAATCTCAATGGGGTTAAGGTCTGGACTCTGTGGTGGCCAATCCATGTGTGAAAATGTTGTCTCATGCTCCCTGAACCACTCTTTCACAATTTGAGCCTGATGAATCCTGGCATTGTCATCTTGGAATATGCCCGTGCCATCAGGGAAGAAAAAATCCATTGATGGAATAACCTGGTCATTCAGTATGTTCAGGTAGTCAGCTGACCTCATTCTTGGAGCACATACTGTTGCTGAACCTAGACTTGACCAACTGCAGCAACCCCAGATCATAGCACTGCCCCCACAGGCTTATACAGTAGGCACTAGTCATGATGGGTGCATCACTTCATCTGCCTCTCTTCTTACCCTGATGCATCCATCACTCTGGAACAGGGTAAATCTGGACTCATCAGACCACATGACCTTCTTCCATTGCTCCAGAGTCCAATCTTTATGCTCCCTAGCAAATTGAAGCCTTTTTTTCTGGTTTGCCTCACTGATTAGTGGTTTTCTTACGGCTACACAGCTGTTCAGTCCCAATCCCTTGAGTTCCTTTCACATTGTGCATGTAAAAATTCTCTTACTTTCACTATTAAACATAGCCATGAGTTCTACTGTTGTTTTTTTTCGATTTGATTTCACCAAACATTTAAGTGATCGCCGATCACGATCGTTCAGGATTTTTTTCACGCCACATTTCTTCCTCGAATACGATGGGTCCCCACTATCCTTCCAGTTTTTAATAATGCGTTGGACAGTTCTTAACCCAATTTTAGTAGTTTCTGCAATCTCCTTAGAGGTTTTCTCTGCCTGATGCATGCCAATGATTTGACCCTTCTGAAACAGCCTAACATTTTTTCCACGACCACGAGATGTGTCTTTCGACATGGTTGTTTAAGAAATGAGAAGCAACTCATTGCACCAGTTGGGGTTAAATAACTTATTTGCAGCTGAAAAATAATTGCCCATGCAGTAATTATCCAATAGCTTGGCTCATAACTATTTGCTTAGTTAAATCCATGTGGCGACTTTTTTTTTGGACAGGCAGTGTATCTTCCTTTGGCAGAGTTTGCCATCAATAACCGTGTGAACTCTTCCACTGGAGTTTCGCCATTCTTCTGTAATTTTGGTTTCCATCCCCGATTTAATTCTTGTTCATCTATTTCCTCACCTAACCCTGAAGCTGATAGTGTAACTTCAGGACTGTGCACATTTTGGGCTCGGGTTCAGTTGAACCTGGAAAAAGCTCAGGAGGTTCAGAAAATTAAAGCTAATAGGAAGCGTTCAAAAGGGGTAGATTTTAAGGTTGGGGAGAAAGTCTGGTTGTCCACAAAAAATTTGTCCTTCTAGGAAATTTGCGCCACGATTTGTTGGACCATATGAAATTCTTGATATCATAATCCCGTATCATTTAGGTTGAAGCTGCCAGACTCATTTTGTATCCACAACGTATTTCATAAATCTTTGCTTAAAAAATATATTTCTTCCATAGTTCCGTCTCAGGCAGTTCCTTCCCCGGTACTGGTGAATGGTCAAAATGAATTTATTTCTAATATCATTGATGTTAGGAAAGTTTGTAACTCGTTTCAGTACCTTGTCCATTGGAAGGGTTATGGACCCGAGGAAAGGTCCTGGGTGCCAGTGAATAAGATTCATGCTTCTAGGTTGATTAGAAAATATCATCTTGCTCATCCACAAAAACCTTTTCCAGTGACTTTGGGTCCGGTGGCCCCTCGTAGAAGGGGGGTACGGTTACAGGGCGCCGGCTTTGCACTCCTTCCCTTCGGTGCCGCCAGCACCCTGAGATAACTTCGGAGCGAGGACGTGTTGTCCAGGGCAATGGGGGGCGGAGAGGACCAGGCCGCGCACGCCTCTTTACCGTGGCCGGCATCCTCCGCTCCCATACTTTCGGCAAAAAGTCTGAGCGCTGAACTGGGCACTCGGCGCTCAGGACACTGGCCTCATCACATGACTCCCTCTCTCCCCAATTTAACAGGCAGCCTGCTGGCCACAGGTTGCCTGTGATTAAAGGATAACTGTCACACTTAGACACTAATTTAAATTTTCATATATGTAGTTACTAATAACATGATATTCCAGAATCAGTTACTATTAGACTGACTTACCCCATATTTAATAAGATTCAGCCCTTAGCAACCAGTCTACATAAAACTGCAATTTCACTATTCAGTTAAGATGGCCGCCACTGCCCTCACCATGAGACTAATCCCGCCTGCCCTCACTAGCCAGTAACAATAGCCCCCCAAAAGTGTCAGTAACCAGAGCCCTCCCCCTAAAGGGTTAATCTCCTGCAGCACAAAGGGGTCCTCTTACCACATGTTGCTTTCATTTATACACTGAGCAGACGTCAGATCTCCCTTCCCTGGTCTGCGCAGATTCAACTCTACTTCTCCAGCTCTGCTGAGTGAGGGAGCGTCTGCCAAGTTCAGGGACAGGTAGAAGTGCACACAGCCCAGGCACTGTTATCAGCTGCTGGGGAGGACCTGGCTTTAATCATTTACTTACAGTTCCTGGCTGTCAGTAATCTGACCTTGCACGCAGCCTGCTTCTGCGTCCTCCGTCCTTCAACAGATAGACGGACCATGCCTAGCAACCCTATTTTAAGCACAGGTAAAAGTAGGCAGTACAGGGAACAAAACTGTGGAATTAAGGGGTAATTGAATACACTGTGAAAAGTTGAAATAGGGCCACCAAGGAGATATTAATCACCACAATCCAATACTCCAAAAAAATAAAAATACGACAGTTATACTTTAAGGTTCTATACCTTGTGAATATTCCGTTGGCATTTAACTTGGTATTTGTGTTTCGGTTTGTTACTTGACTTTGTCTCTTGCCTGCTCCCTGTGTCCTACTTGCTTCTCCTGGTATTGACTCTCGGATTGTACTTTGACGCTGATTCTGCTTTATCCCTGGTACCGCCTTGACCTCCTGGTTTTGACCTTGCTAGTTCGACCTATCTTTGTTTGTCTGTTTTGTTTGTCTCTCCGCACATACGCAGGTTAGGGATCGCCGCCCAGTTGCGCTCCGTTGCCTAGGACCTGTAAGTGCAAGTAGGCAGGGACAGAGGAGTGGGTGGAGTCCGTTTGCAAATTCCCTATTCCCCTTCTAGTGACACCCCAATGATGTCCAAATGTTAACAGTTAAATATGAAACCCTATGAAACAGACAAGGCAGTTAGATGTGTGTGCCACTGTTTAGAGGTGGTAGTAGTTGTAGTGGTGGTAGCAACTGTCTAGTGGTAATGGTAGTGGCATAAGGGGTAATGGAAGTGGCAGTAGGAAATAAGTAGCAGGGAATAGCAGCTGTGGCAGTGGTGGCAGCAGCTATACGGTATAGAACATGATGGTAGGCATGCAAAAAGCGGTAGTGGCAAGATGGGGCACCTTCTATGCATCAGCCACAGCTGGAGTGGTGTGAAAATCCTCATAGACCCATGCCTCATTCATTTTGACAAAAGTGATGTTTTGGACACTTGTGGACTTGTGGAGGGCAACTTTGTCCATCTGGGTGTCACAACACCACCTAGAATCTCATGGGGTCAGGATGTGCTCTGGAAAAAGGCCAGAGTCCAGGTAGTACTGAACCTGGGCATTGAGGCGGAAGGTCTCTGAAAAATTTATTCATCATGTTAATGATGCTGAACTTGCTTCTGCTGCGGCTTCTGCTGCTTATGGTAGCAGAGACAGTATGAGGTAGTTAACTCTGCGCTGGACAGAGAGGCCTCAGACACGTGAGCAGCATGCAGCTGCATGCTGAAAGCTGCGGCAAGCTGCATACACAGTGTTTCCTGGTAATATAGTGATTTGGCCTCCCTTTTGGCAGGAGGAAAACATTCCCCAATTTTGCTTTGATAGTTAAAACATAGCTTTCCAGTAATCATCAGACTGCTTCATATGAATGTTACACCTGTCAGCATGTTCTGGCAAGCTTGCCCGAGGACCCAGTTCTTTCCGTCTTTACCCCCACTGAGCAAATTTGGTGTTGTGGCCGATGTCATCATCATCATCATCATCATCATCATCATTAGGCTTGAGTGAATTGAGCTTCAGATCATAGATCCGAAGTTGATTAATTCAAAAACTTCGATGTTAATGCTGTTTCCGTAAAGCATTAAAATATATTGGCTCCGTAGAGCCAACCTTCATCTCATGAGACTTCTGTGAATTATTACTGTATTCATATCTGTGTATTTTAAAACAATTTAAATAGGAATCGAAAGTGGGCTTTGATACCGAGGTACCAGCCAGTACCAAAGCCCCCTTTGAACAAATTGACTTCAGATCTATGATCCGAAGCTTGATTTGCTCAAGCCTAATCATCATCCTCCAGCTCCTTCATCATTAACTCCTCCTCCTTCAGTGGCAGCTCTTCATTCTCATTCCCTTCCTCCATAGGATTTTCTTCTTGCAGGTTCCCAACAGCAGACAGCAAGATGCATTACCTGTTTTTCTTCTGCCATCATCCTTGCTGCATCAGCGTGAGTGTGTGTTCTAAGATAAATATTGGGATGAGATTGTTCATGCCGCAGTTGTCCTCTTTTTGTCATCTACAAAGGGCTTCAGCACTTAACAGGCATTTCTGATGAGTTGCCCAGGCTGAGGTTTTATAGCTTTACGCTGCTTGTACAGATGCTCTAGCATGTTCAAATTGGAATTCCAGCAAGTTGAAACATTGTGGGTTAAGAAAGTCCAGGAGGGCTGACATGCGAGGACAGGCTCCTGGACATTGCAAGCACCTTCTGCAAACCATTGAACTTTAAAAAAAAGCATTTCACAACTAGGCTAACTCAAATGCAGCATAGCCATAATGTTCCGGCCTTTGTTGCTGACCACCTTGCCCAATTGGAGTTGGTGGGAGGACAGCCAGTGGGATATTTTGCTGCTTGATGCATTTTAGGAATTGATCGGCCATGACCCAAACGTGGAGGTGTCAGTAGGACCTGGTCTTCTTCCTGTGGTGCTGCCTCGCAATGAAAAACATAGACCCATTGGACTGTGAAAGACATGTACTCTACCTGACTGTAATAGCAGATCCAGGTGATTACCATGGTGTGCACTGTGCTGCACAGAGAGAATTTCAAGGAGTGACCTACGTTCTCTGCCACGTGAGAGTACAGGGCAAGGATATATATTTTTTTTTAAATAATGCAGGCTAGGTATATTCCATTGAGGCTAAGAATGCACCATCACCTCCCTAAAGGCAGCAGACTCTACTGTGTGGTATGGCAGCAACTGCATCACCAGCAACTTGGCCAGGTGACAATTGAGTTTGCGCATCAGTGATTGCTGGGCATGTACAGGTGTTTTATTGCCACACATTTTGTTATTGATGACTAACGATGGAGTAGAGTAGAAGAAGGAGTAGTCTGAGTGAGCAAGAACTGATGATGATAATGACAAGGACACTGTACTGCACGTGGATGTGGCCTATCTGCCACAAAGGAGACCAAGAGAAGGAGCACTAGCTGGTGGCCTCTTCTATTTTCCCATTGGGTCGAGTGATGCCAATGCATGTGCTGTAATAGAGCCGTGGTGCTTATGTTTGTGTTTGAAAGCCCATAGCTTGTTTTAACCCTGCAGATCTTGAACACGGCATTGCTTTTGTCTTCTGGGATTGTGGAGAAAAACTGTCAGAGATACTCGCACACCCCACACACAGCTAATGGCAGCGGAGTTTGGCTTAGGTCTGGCATGTTTTGAGCCTGTTTCCACAGTGTCAGCGGCATTACCAGTTCCCGAGAAGACCATAACAGAATCTGTCCCTGGCAGTTTTTTTTGGAAGGTTCTGGCTATACGTTGTCGCTACTCTTTATTGCTGCCGCTACCACTACCCTCCTCCTCTGATATTACCTCCCAGATCTTATCCAACACGCAATAATCTGCTTAGTGCTCCCCCACCCAACACTTTTATCAGACTGTGTTATGTTATAGTGGGCTGCTTGGCCCCCCTCCCGATTCCCTGCTCTGTATTTGCCTTGGGAGCCACCACCATGGCTACAGGTGCCACTTCTACCACCACCAACACTGCTCTGCATGGGGTACCCCACCTCAACCTGAACCTTTTACTCATTGCAGTCCAAACGCTGACTGTTTTCACACAAGTCATCAACAGGGAGATTCTTTTGATTATCTCCCGTAGCACATGGTGGGGTTTTGGTAACTCTTCTTAGGATAAAAGAAGGCACCCCATTAGGAGAAGGCACTGATGATAGAGAGGATGCAACTGAAAGGCTTCTCTGGGGTTGTAATGAGGGGGAGCAGACGGAATGCTGTGACCCCTTGCTCCAAGACACAGTGTCAGACTCAGAGGAGACCTCCATGCCATCCTGCTGTGACTGAGAGGAGTAATGAGCCATTTATTTCACAATCTCTTGCTTTTTGTCCTCCTTAATAATGTTGCACATTTCGAAAGCCAGGGAGAACTGCTACTACTACTGGCTGGATCGCTACCCACATTGTGTCTCTGGGATGATGAGGTCTGGGTCTTTAGTTTTGCGCTCTTCCATTTTCCATTTATTTTATTATAAGTCCTATAATGGAGAAGTCATGGGTTTGGTACACACAGATTATTAAATGGTACTAGCAAAATTAGTTTTTTCCCCCTGTAATTTAAAGACAGAGGTGCAATTAAATGTGCCGAATTCTTCCCCTTCCACAAACACACTGTACACTGGTATTAAGAATTTACAATGGTAATAATGCAATGTTTGCAGTGAAACATGTTGGAACTACATGCAGTCATACTGGTGGTTCACTAAATCGGATGTGACTGCATTTTTTTGGTAGTGATGATAGACATCTTTTGAACAATATGCTGTGCTGCAGTAACACCTTCACTATAATTTGCATTATTCATGTGAAATGTTTGCTGCTGTATCTACCCATTATCTTGCAGCAATGTACAACGTGCTTAGTAAAACAGCTATAATGCACTATGATGCCCAAATGGTAAAACTGATTTCTAGATGTAAAAAAGGGGCAATTCGCACAGGCACCTCTCTGCCTGCTGGTGCCGCCCCCGATTGGGTGATCCAGGCTATCTGTCAGCTCTTGAGCCAATGAAGGCAAGACTTCGCCCCCACTTCCTCCCAGTGTCATGTGACAATCCTTCCTTCCTCATGGTTTTGCCTGCCAATATGGACAGTGAATTGGCGCTGAACGCTGTTTTACAGGATTTGTTAAAAAAAATCAAAAGTTCAGGTTCATCCTGCAAACAAGTTTTGGTGAAATACGTAATAAATCCAGTTAGTTATGAAATAAATTGCTCATCCTTAGCGCAGATGATTATTTGGTTGAAGATTTCACACTTTTTGAAATGATCAGCAGCATGCTGTGTAAGCATAATTAATGAACAGCTGACTAATTAGCTGGAATTGTTGTGGTCCAATAATGTTAAGATCTTATGGGAAATATAATGTTTGCTCCAAGAAGAAAAGCATGACAGTAAAACAAATGAATAAACCGCATGCTTTACAGTATACAAACAGAATAAATACATTGGAGCAGCTCTCAATAGTGTATGCATTAACAAGGCAATATAGACTGACATTTGATAATGGTATTCCTATGGCATTTATTTTTCTGTGGCAGCAATCTGGATATGCTAAAGACTTCTGAGACATGGCTTGAAGCCATTGCAAAAGTGATCCTTGGGGTTGCCTAGAGCAGAGTTTCAAGTATTCACACCCAGATGGATACCACATGGTACAGGAGATGTCACTGTGTAATAAAAAGTTCAGCAAATTTCTAGAATACTGTTTAGTCCCTCCCCCCCCATATTATAAAATCTTGACTTGCTGTCAGTAAATAGAAACAGTAATTGATGACATTCAGAAGCTGAAAGCCTGCTGTGATCTAATTCTGCTGGGTTTATCACACATATTTGTGGTATTTTTGTTAGATTATATCTAGAGATAAGCAAAAAAAAATTAAAATTCAATTTGCTGATTCGCCAAAATTTTCAGGAAAAATTTGGTTTGATCCGAATATATTCACGGCGAATTATGTTAAAAACTGCTATTTCCTGGCTATTGAGAGCCTTTATAGTGGTGTAGAACACTGTGCCTTGCAGTAACACGCATAGGGAGTCTGCTTTGGTAGTGAAATAATATTGTGAGTCTGTATGACATGCAGATGACAGGAGTCGCTCTTAGAATCACTGGACACTTCCCTTTTTTCGGTCACGGGGCCAAAACTGACCAAATAACTCAAGTATGAACTCAGCCTTATAGGTCGATGCTAGCGCCAAGAAGAAGAGCACTCCTTTTACACCGTCACCAGCTGATTTCACATAGATGTCTACAGAACCTGTTCTATTGAACGCGTATACAAGTAGAGCCCCCCGGACAGAGTGGAGAGGGTGTCAGAAGTAAGTTTGAGTTGACGTCACTGATTAATTTGCCCTTCCTCTGATACATCAGAACAATAACCCCCAAAAAACGGATCCTGTCTGTGGAGCATTTGCTTAAAATTCCATCAGTATTACTAATGCCAAAAAAAACAGGTGTGGATCTAAAAAAGAGATGACACATGAATGGAATATTTGCATGTCTTCTGTGTTTTGTACCCACTCCTGCTTTTGGCTACCAAATAAATAAATTCTGATGGGACCATACAGGCCTTACAGCTGCTACACAGAGAGGACCCATTGTGTGTCTCATTTTTCCTTCCTTCTGACAGATCAGAAGAAAGGTCAAATATATGATGATGTCAGCCAGGCCGAAAGGCAAAATATTGGCCCATTCATGAAATGGGGAGGGTGGGAACAGCATTAAAAAAGTCTACAGAGCGGCCCTATGACATAGTGGTGAGGTGGAAGCAGCATGAGGAGACCACAGAGTGGCCCAACGACAGTCAGGAGGTGGCGGCAGCATCAGGAGGCCACAGATTGGCACGACGATGAGAGATTGTGGAGGTGGCGGCAGCATCAGGAGGCCACAGAATGGCACGACAATGAGAGATTGTGGAGGTGGCAGCAGCATGAGGAGGCCACAGAGTGGCACGAGGACAAAGTGTGGAGGTGTCAGCAGCATGAAGAGGCCAGAGTAGCATGACGACGAGAGATTGTGGAGGTGGCAGCAGCATGAGGAGGCCACAGAGTGGCACAATGACCAAGTCCTGAGTTTGCAGCAGTATGAGGAGGCCACCAAGTGGCACAATGACAAAGTCTGAAGTTGGCAGCAGCATGAGGAGACCACAGAGTTTGTACACAAACATAGAAGAGGATTCTTTATGGTAAGAGCAGTGAGACTATGGAACTCTGTGCCTGAGGAGGTGGTGATGGTAAGTTCACTAAAAGAGTTCAAGCTGGGCCTGGATGTATTTCTGGAGTGTAATAATATTGCAGGCTATAGCTAGTAGAGAGGGGTCATTGATCCAGGGAGTTATCTGATTGCCTGAATGGAGTCGGGAAGGAATTTTTTTCCCCTTAAGTGGGAAAGATTGGCTCTTACCTCACAGCCTTTTTTTTTGCCTTCCTCTGGATCAACTTGCAGGATAACAGGCCGAACTGTATGGAAAATTTCTTTTTTCGGCCTTATATACTATGTTACTATGTAATGACAGAGTCTGGAGTTGGCAGCAGTATGAGGATGCCACCGAGTGGCACAATGACAGAGTCTGGAGGTGGCGGCAGCATGAGGAGACCACAGAGTGGCCCAATGACAGAGTATGAAGGTGGCAGCAGCATCAGGAGGATACCACAGAGTGGCAAGGTGACATAGTGTAGATATGGCAATAGCAGCATCAGGAGACCACAGATTGGCAAGGTGACATAGTGTGGATATGGCAGGAGCAGCATCAGGATACCGCAGAGTAGCAAGGTGACATAGTGTGGAGATGGCAGCAGCAGCATCAGGAGACTACAGAGTGGCAAGGTGACATAGTGTGGAGATGGCAGCAGCATCAGGATACCACAGAGTGGCAAGGTGACATAGTGTCGAGATAGCAGCAGCATCAGGATACCACAGAGTGGCAAGGTGACATAATGTGGAGTTGGCAGCAGCATCAGGAGACCAGAGATTGGCAAGGTAACATAGTGTGGAGATGGCATCAGCATCAGGATACCACAGAGTGGCAAGGTGACATAGTTTGGAGATGGCAGTAGCAGCAGCAGGATATCACACATTGGCAAGGTGACATAGTGTGGAGATGGCAGCAGCATTAGGATACCACAGAGTGGCAAGGTGACATAGTGTGGAGGTGGCAGTAGCAGCATCAGCATACCACACAGTGGCAAGGTGACATAGTGTGGAGATGGCAGTAGCTGCAGCATCAGGATACCACACAGTGGCAAGGTGACATAGTGTGCAGATGGCAGCAGCAGCATCAGGATACCACAGAGTGGCAAGGTGACATAGCGTGGATATGGCAGTAGCAGCATCAGGATGCCACACAGTGGCAAGGTGACATAGCGTGGAGATGGCAGTAGCAGTATCAGGATGCCACACAGTGGCAAGGTGACATAGCGTGGAGATGGCAGTAGCAGCAGCAGCATCAGGAGACCACAGGGTGGCAAGGTGACATAGCGTGGAGATGGCAGTAGCAGCAGCAGCATCTAGAGACCACAGGGTGGCAAGGTGACATAGTGTGGAGATGGCAGTAACAGCAGCAGCAGGATACCACACAGTGGCAATGTGACATAGTGTGGAGATGGCAGCAGCAGCATGAAGAGACCACAGAGTGGCAAGGTGATATAATGTGGAGATGGCAGCAGCAGCATCTAGAGACCAAAGGGTGGCAAGGTGACATAGTGTGGAGATGGTAGTAGCAGCAGCAGCAGGATACCACACAGTGGCAATGTGACATAGTGTGGAGATGGCAGCAACAGCATCAAGAGACCACAGAGTGGCAAGGTGATATAGTGTGGAGATGGCAGCAGCAGCATCAGGATACCACAGAGTGGCAAGGTGACATAGTGTGGAGATGGCAGCAGCTGCATCAGGAGACCACAAAGTGAACCGGTGACAGAGTGGGGCGGTGGGTGGCAATACCAGTACCCGCTGATGAAGGTGGGTGAAAGAAGGAGCACTTGGCATCAGATGTGTGGCATCAGGCGGGTGGCAGCATCAGAGTAGTAGCTGAGGCAGGTAGCCAAAAGAAACTGGTCTCTTTTGTCAAAGTGCTGGTGTGGCACCATGGATGATCTAGTCTGATGCATCAGGAATTGGTGGTTGGACATCCTGACTGATCCACGCCTGATTCATCTTGACAAAGGTCAGTTTCTCCACATTTTGGGTGGACAGGCGAGTTCTCCTTGGGGTAATTATGGTTCCGCCGCACTAAATACCTGCTCTGATGTCACACTACTGGCTGGGCTGGACAGCTTTTCCAGGGCAAACTCTGCCAGTTGCAGCCACAAATCCAGTTTGGCTGCCCAGTAGTCCGGCGGACCTTCAATGTGGGTTGGCAGGGTGCTGTCCAAGTATGCCACCATCTGCTGGTTCAGGTCTTGCTCCAGGTCTACCTGCTGCTACTGGTGAGTAGTTTATTCACTATGTGGGTGAAGAAAGCTACATATCAGCAACTGTAGACTCAGGCTGCTGCTGATGGAGCTGGTACTGCTCCTGCCACCCCACCCCTCCCCAGCAGCCATGGCAGTGGAACGTGAGCGCAGAGGGCCCCCCAGTCAGACTTTCGAGAGGATGGACGATGGCGCAGATAGGCAGCGGCCAACTGACTACATAGTATGTCTCTGTAGTAGTTCAGTTTCTCCTCCCTCTTAGTGGGTGTAAAAAAGGCCCCCTTTCTGGACCGGTAGAGAGAGTCCAACAAGAGAGTCTGGAGAGCCAGAAGTCATCCCTCTGCCGAATGGTGACAATTTAGCTGTCACTACGCAAGCGAGTATGCATCGGGCCATTTGTGCAAGTGACTCGGAGGGACTCCCTGCCTCCATCTCCACTCCATACTGCCACGGTATGTCTGAGTCATCTGTCTCGTCTTCCTCATCTCCCTGTAGCTCCTCTGGCTGCTCCTGCTCCTCCTCTCCTGTCACCTGACTACAAAAACCACCCATTTTACTACACATTGCCTGTGCTCCAATGTCCTCCTCCCCCTCCTCCTCCTCTTCCAGTTCAGCCCCCACAGGGCTCATGTGGCTGTGAGATCTAGACGCCATGTCTCCAGTCCCCTGACCAGATATTGTTACCACCATCTGTTCCAGGATATGAAGCAGTGGAATGACGTTGTTCATCCCATAGTCCTGGCGACTGACAAAAACATGGCGTCCTCAAAATGCCGGAGCAAACGGCAAGTGTCACGCATGAGCTGCCACTGGCTAACATCGAAGTTACACAGGGGAGTACTCCTATCGGGTTGCATCATCAAGAAATCGTTGATGGCCTTTCTCTGTTCGTATAGTCGGTCCAACATATGGAGGGTGGAATTCCAATGGGTGGAAATGTCGCATTTCAGCCTATGATGGGGGATGCCGTTTTGCCACAGCAGCTCAAGGAGGGTGTGCTTTGCGGTTTACGAGTGGCTGAAGTGCATGCAAAGTTTCCTGGCCACTTTTAGGATGTCTTGCAGTGGAAGACTTCAGGAACCGCTTGACAACCAGATTGAACACATGTGCCATGCAGGGCGCATGGCTTAGCCCTCCTTGATGCAGCGCCGATACAATGTTCTTCCCGTTGTCGGTCACCATGGTTCCGATTTTGAGTGACTCCGTTCGCCCAGGGCAGTGACGGGCAAAGTGCGGCTGTTGTAAAACTACAAGTCCCATCATGCCCTGCTGTAGGCTGGTAGCTGTAGGCATACTGTGCATACTGGGAGTTGTACTTTTACAACAGCTGGAGAGCCGCAGTTTGCCCATCCCTGGCCCAGGGAAACAAGGTGCAGTACCGCGTGACACCACCGTGTCCTGCACATGTGGTATTCTGGAGGGTGTGGGGGGTTAGCTCTTCTCCGGGGGTCATTCACACAAGTATCTTCACCAGACACCAATTTAAGGTCCAAAACTTCGCTTTTATTTGGCACCTCAGCAAAACAAACATAAAGCATACAAAATAAACACCTGCCCGACTGGGCTCTAACTAAACAAAGTATCTTCCTACCTTACTTAAAGGGATTCTGTCACCTCTCATAACCCAAATTCGGATTTTAAACCAGTCATGCTCCACAGCTTACCTTGAATCGGCTGTGCTGTTCTATATTGTAATCCGTCCAGTAGTTTTGCTGAAAAATGACTTTTATAATTATGCAAATTAACCCTGAAGGTGCCCAGAGGGGCGTTATGTTCCCCTTTGTGTGCCCAGTAACGCCCCTCTTACAGTGCCCAAAACGCCTTCCTCCAGAATCCCTAACCGCCCACAGCGTCTCATCCCTCTCCTCCCCCTCCCTAACGGCCGAGCGAAGTCTCGTGCAGACGCAGTAGCCACTGAGGGCTGCGCCAGTGCGATTTGCTGGAGACTGAGGGCAGGAGCTTCATCGTCGTCACTGGGCATGCGCCGAGCCCAGTGACGTCTGATGCTCACTCTTCCCTCAGTCTCCAGCAAATCGCACTGGCGCAGCCCTCAGTGGGTACTGCGTCTGCGCGAGACTCAGCAGGGGTTTCTTCGGGTTTGGGGCCAGCTACAGAGTCTTCTGCATCTTCAGTGGCTTTTCCCACTTCGGCAATCGGCAGTCGCTCCTTCCATCCTAACCGTGGTCTCTGGAACATCGAAGGATTTCTCCCATTTCAAGACCTCAGCCTTTTCATCTTTCACGGACAGGGCATCATATCCTTGCCTTCTTAACTCCTCCTCCTCCTTCTCATCAAGGTTGGAGGCACTGGGGACATTAGGATCTTCACCAGACTCATTGCCTTCTGGCAAACCTTCCAGAGGTTCACTCAGAATATTGTTCCCCAATCGTTTAGGCTCTAGAAGAGCCATCTCACAGTAGTATATACCATCTACATGCTGGTCATCTGTCTCCTGGTATTTCTTCTCCAGCAGACCGCTGGCTTTCTGTAAGGCACTGACGGCAGAGAGAACATCTTTCATGACCAGGTCCAGGCTACTCATTGCCACGAGTCTCTTGGCCTCTGCTTTCACATCAGCCCCTTCAGCGGGCTCAGCAGAATGATCTTCTGTCTTCTCCGCCTCGGTCGGCACCATGGCGCCGCCATCTCCAGACCCATTCTTAACTGCCTCTGGCTTAGAATTCTTCAACTCATAGACGTTCTTCCCAACATCATCTTTTGAGCTCATGAGATCTTCCATCCCTGCTCTGAGTTGCTTGTTCAGCCTCTCACATTCATCTCGCTCCTCAACCGCTTCTTCAAGGGATCGAGCCAAGGAGAGGGCCTCCTGTTCCAGATGCTTTTCACTCTGCTCTGCTGCAGCCGATGTAGGAGTATCACCATTCTTTTTTGGCCACCCTGTGGGGGTTCCACTCAGGGTCCCTTTAAGCACTTTGTGTCTACTGCAGTCTTCTTTGGTGACTCTGTGAAGACAGCTAGTCCCTTCTCTATCATATCTAGGGACCGTGTGGAGAGAGAAAAATCTTCAGGATTGCAGCTGTACTGACGTGTCAGGTCATCTACCCCTGCCTGTGTATGGGTCTCAGACACTAGGCTGCCGTCTCCCCACTCAGCTCTCGTCACGTCAGGTATAACTGTCGTCTGGTCGCTACTAGTGACTGCCTGAATTCCGCAATACCTTGACCTGGTAGCTTCCCTCTCGGAGTTGCGAATGGTCACAGCACATACATTGCCTATGTCACTCGTGTCATTATTAACACTGACCTCTAGGGATACTGCTGAGTTAATCCCTACCTGGGACATTACTTTATTGACCATAAAACACTGGAGACTGCATGTCCACCTCTGGTATGTGTGATACACCCTCTAGGACTGTTACCCTTTCTTGCACGTTCACCAGAGTAGCATTATCTGCACTTCTAGATTCTTCACATGTTTTCCATATTTCACCTGTCATCACCTTTTCATTATGCCTTTCCGCAAACTTGGCACAATCTCTTTGCACCTTATCAGCACCATTGTTTGTGCTATAAGCAAAGCGCCGCACTGGCCACCAATGCTTTTTATACTGGGGTGGGAGGGAGGAGGGGCCGCACTGGCCACCAATGCTTTTAATACTGGGGAGGTAGGGAGGGAGGGGGCCGCACTGGCCACATATTGCTTTTAATACTGGGGAGGGAGGGAGGGAGGGGGGGCTACTGCAGTCCTGGCTGCCATGGTTACTTAGCAATGTTAGAAGCATTATACTTACCTCTGCTGTCTGTGACCGGACGGGCGCTCCTCCTACTGGTAAGTGAAAGGTCTGTGCTATAAGCAATGCGCCGCACTGGCCACCAATGCTTTTTATACTGGGGAGGGAGGGAGGGGGGACCGCACTGGCCACCAATGCTTTTAATACTGGGGAGGGAGGGGGCCGCACTGACCACATATTGCTTTTAATACTGGGGAGGGAGGGAGGGAGGGGGGGCCGCACTGGCCACCAATGCTTTTTATTATACTGGGGAGGGAGGGAGTGGGGGCCGCACTGGCCACCAATGCTTTTTATACTGTGGAGGGAGGGAGGGGGGCCGCACTGACCACCAATGCTTTTAATATTGGGGAGGGAGGGAGGGAGGGAGGGGGGGACCGCACTGGCCACCAATGCTTTTAATACTGGGGAGGGAGGGGGGGGGCGCACTGGCCACCAATGCTTTTAATACTGGGGAGGGAGGGGGGTCCGCACTGGCCACCAATGCTTTTAATACTGGGGAGGGAGGGGGGTCTGGCCCCCTGCTGCCTGGCAGCACCCGATCAGGGGGCTGAGATCCGCACAATTAACCCCTCAGGTGCGGCACCTGAGGGGTTAATTGTGCGGATCACAGCACCCTGTAAGAGATCGGGTGCTGCCAGGCAGCAGGGGGTAGTTATGTACACAGTTCTTAGTATATTCTAACTTGAAGCGTCCCCATCACCATGGGAACGCCTCTGTGTTAGAATATACTGTCGAATCGGAGTTTTCACGATAGTGAAAACTCAGATCTGAAAAAGCTGTTATGCACACGGATCCGCACTGAACGGATACTATTGTTTGCATTTATAGGTGCGAATCCGTCTGTGCAGATACCAGACGGATCCGCACCTAGCGCAGGTGTGAAAGTAGCCTAAAATAGGGACTCCTGACTTTACATTGAAAGTCTATGGGGGACGGATCCATTTACAATTGCACCAATATTGTGTCAATGTAAACGGATCCGTCCCCATTGACTTACATTGTAAGTCAGGACGGATCCGTTCGGCTCCGCACCGCCAGGCGGACACCAAAACGCGCCAGCAGTCTCAGCACCACGTGGCACTGCCAGTCGTCTCAGCCACCAGTCAGCGCCAGCTGTTTCAGCCATCAGCTGCAGTCTCAGCACCACCAGTCAGTGCCAGCAGTTCGTGCCAGCCATCTCAGGCACCAGTCACAGTGCCCACAGTCTCAGCACCACCAGTCAGTCCTAGCAGTCAGTGCCAGCTGTATCAGCCACCAGTCACAGTGCCAGTGGTCTCAGCGCCACCAGTCAGTGCCAGCCGTATCAGCCACCAGTCACAGTGACAGCAGTCTCAGCACCACCAGTCAGTGCCAAGCGTATTAGCCACCAGTCACAGTGCCAGTGGTCTCAGCACCACCAGTCAGTGCCAGCCGTATCCGCCACCAGTCACAGTGACGGCAGTCTCAGCACCACGTGGCACTGCCAGTCGTCTCAGCCACCAGTAAGTGCCAGCTGTTTCAGCCATCAGCTGCAGTCTCAGCACCACCAGTCCGTGCTAGCCATCTCAGGCACCAGTCACAGTGCCCACAGTCTCAGCAGCACCAGTAAGTGCCAGCAATCAGTGCCAGCAATCAGTGCCAGCAGTATCAGCCACCAGTCACAGTGCCAGTGCTCTCAGCACCACCAGTCAGTGCCAGCCGTATCAGCCACCAGTCACAGTGCCAGTGGTCTCAGCACCACCAGTCAGTGACAGCTGTATCAGTCACCAGTCACAGTGCAAGTGGTCTCAGCACTACCAGTCAGTGGCAGTCATATCAGCCACCAGTCACAGTGCCTGCAGTCTCAGCCAAAAGTGAGTGCCAGTGACGCATATTACAGCTACATATAAATCAGTATTACAGTAAGAGAAAATATTATCTATACTAATAAAAGCCCTGTGTACGTGCTCAGGGCTGGTGTCCATGCGTGCATGTGTGCCGATTATAGAAGTGCGCATGCGCAGCGGACGGACACACACACACACAGGCCAATCCAGGTTGCAGAGCCGGGCTCGTGGGCACAGCGGCGGGACAGCAGCGCTCAGGGAGGAGGACACCGGGAGACGGGCACAGCGGCTTTCAGAGTTATACCCTGCCCGGCGCACACGGGACAGCGCAGCCGTCACAGATCCCGGGGAGCCGTCCACACTGAGAGCCGGCTATCTTACTCATTATGCCGCACTGCGCATGCGCCCGCTTCCCCACACGCGCAGTGCGGCCAGACGCCGCTCCATCGGCACACACTCCACGGACACTACATGTGCAGCATCCTATTGTAATGGCAGCGGGGGGCAGTCACTGTATTGCACCTGCCCCGCTCACTTACTACATGGTGAGGCAGGAGGCCTGGCGGGCGGCCAGGCACTGGTAGCGTAACTCACTAAGTGACGCCCCTGCTCCGCCCACTGCATGAATGAAGCAGTCGGCACAGGCGCATGACGTAGTGAGTTACGCTGCCAGTGCCTGGCTGCCCGCCCGGCCTCCTGCCTCACCATGTAGTAAGTGAAGAAGTGAAGATCGTTATTATTATTACAGTTATTCAAAGTATTACTACTCTGAGCGGGGCCGGTGCAATACAGTGACTGCACCGGGCCCCGCTGCCACTACATTCACACTAAACAGCGACACTGTTATGGGGGGATCTGTGGATGACACATAGCATAAGATGCTATGTGTCATCCACATATACCCCCATAACAGTGTCAGCCACAGACCCCAATAAGTGTCACCCACAGATCCCAATAAGTGTCAGCCACAGACCAGCCCCATAACAGTGTCATCCACAGATACCCCCATAACAGTGTCAGCCACATATACCCCCATAACAGTGTCAGCCACAGACCCCAATAAGTGTCAGCCACAGACCAGCCCCATAAGAGTGCCATCCACAGATCCCCCATAACAGTGCCATCCACAGATCCCCCATAACAGTGCCATCCACAGATCCCCCATAACAGTACCATCCACAGATCCCCCCATAACAGTGCCATCCACAGATCCCCCATAACAGTGTCATCCACAGATCCCCCATAACAGTGTCATCCACAGATCCCCCATAACAGTGTCATCCACAGATCCCCCCATAACAGTGCCATCCACAGGTCCCCCCATAACAGTGCCATCCACAGATCCCCCCATAACAGTGCCATCCACAGATCCCCCCCATAACAGTGTCATCCACAGATCCCCCATAACAGTGCCATCCACAGATCCCTCCATAACAGTGCCATCCACAGATCCCCCCATAACAGTACCATTCACAGATCCCCCATAACAGTGTCATCCACAGATCCCCCCATAACAGTGCCATCCACAGATCCCTCCATAACAGTGCCATCCACAGATGCCCCATAACAGTGTCATCCACAGATCCCCCCATAACAGTGCCATCCACAGATCCCCATCACAGTGCCATCCACAGATCCCCCCATAAGTGCCATACACAGATCCCCTATAACAGTGCCATACACAGATCCCCCATAACAGTGCCATCCACAGATCCACCCTAACAGTGCCATCCACAGATCCCCCATCACAGTGCCATCCACAGATCCCCCCATAACAGTGCCATCCACAGATATCCTATAACAGTGCCATCCACAGATCCCCCATCACAGTGCCAGCACTACTGTTCTAGCGCCCGTTATTGTAACGGGCTTAATGTCTAGTTTATTATAAAATATTAAAAACATACTTTGTGAAGCATATATAAAATATTGAATCTGGTGTAGAGTGGGCAGTCAAATATGTGTCCAATTCAGACTTCACTATCAAGGCAGATTAACGATAAAATTGAATAGTATATGTCGAAATGAAAATAATCATAGGAATATTGATGCAGATCGCTATTCAATTATATATTTTTAATGTTTTTTTCTTCTATATGTCTTAAATTTCGAATATTCCATGCCTGATTTTACCTTTCACTTGAATCCACTTTGCAATTTATGTTCTACTGAATTTCAATGAATGCTGTGTATAAAAAGGAAAAGATTTCTTTGGCGGGTGACCACTGAGGAAGGGACCAGGAAAAGACCCCGAAACGCGTCTGGTTGTTTGAAGACCCGCACATCAGCTGATGGACAAACATCTATCCATACACTTTGGAATTGGACCCTCATTTATGTGGAATTCTCGATTATAGAAGTTTGACTTTTACCTGGTATAGAAGCAACGCCTCGATTTAATTATTCTGTCCCGTAATCGTGAGATTCTATTCGAATACTTCCCATGGTTGGAGACAGTTCGTAAGGTAACTGGAGCTCGTGAACACAAGGGACCGTAAAATCATCTGAGCCGTTTCAGCTGACAATCTGTAACCAGGTACTGCCACATTCGACATTACTAGCCACGTGGGACGCCACTGTGTGCGCAAGTGATACAGCAATCAAACTATTCCACATTAGGAGGTGTAATCACAGCACCTCAGTTAGCGAATGTATGCCGAACTGTCGATAATATACATACAATCGAAATGAGAACAATATATGTATCTTGAATTCAGATTGCTATTTTCGAATATTCATTGGCTATTTTCGAACATTCATCGTCTATTCTAATCGGCGAAAGTTTCATCGAATTGTTCACTACCCACATACCGATACTACATAATCGAATGGGTAACAATTCATGTCATAAAGACAAAATCACCATTCTTATTCACCACTGATGGTGCACTCTATCAAGTAGATTTTATTATCATATATTTGAATGGTGATTTTACAACCTCAGCCATCATTTTTAGTTTTACATATTCTAGTAGTTTTAACATATAGGTATATTTTAACTATTATTGTTTTTTAATTATCATATGTTTTAGTTGTCATATCTGCATTTGTGTAATAATAAATAATTTAATAGTTACCATTGCCCACATTTGTAGGTCTCTCTGTGTGGTCCAGGTGGTGAGTGCTCAACCTTTATAGCTATTTGTGTCCAATTTTTTTTTATGACTGGGTGAGTCATTAGGCCTAGTAGCACCCAGTCCACAGCTATCGTCAGAGTGAGCCACCATATCCTTATAATGCAGATAATTTGGTACCATTGGTTCTAGTTGTCACCATAGTCTCACGTCCGGTGGGAACTATCTGACAGTCCTTTTTAATCACATGTCTGTCCAGCATATTTACCATTATACCAGTCTTAGTTTTCAGCATCGTGCTACCCCTTACCCGGACTAGCATATGGTCTCTAACTTTCACGAGCCCAAGCCGAGCCTTGGTCATGGGCATTTTGGGCCACACAATACCCTTCTCCCCTGCGGATTCCCGCAAGGCAGCAACCGCAACAGGCTTACCCGCCTGTTCAGACGCTGCGGTTTCCACAGAGACACATCCCCTTGCAACAGTTAGCAACTGTCGTCGGCATACTGTCCCGGGGTCTGCCAGCGCAATAAATACAGAAATGTTCTTACCGCATGACGTTGCGGATTCGGCAGTCTCTGGAGATGAAGATAGTCCAAGAACACCTCTACCGAGATCTCGAGCCTTCTCTGGGTTCCTGGTACCACAACTACCGGCAGACTCCTTACTGCAACTGTTGCTACCGTAAACCAAATGGCTTGGAGTCCGGACCTCTTCCGGACAGTCACTCCAGGCGCACCCTTTAGGACCTTGTACACCATCACAGGAAACAGAGGCACTCCTGAGAGCTGCACCGCTCTCCACCTCTTTATCTTCCTGATGGTTGCCCTTGGCAATGGCATATATCCACTTTTCCTCCGGCACTCCACTCTCAGCCCAGTTCAAAGCAGCCTCTCCAAGTACCGCACTTGGCTTCCTCAACAAGAAATTAGTTTCCCGCACCAGCTGCGCTATTACTTCCTTTGTGGCCTTGGTTGTCCGCCAAACCGGGCCACCTTTCACCGCGGTCGCCATTTTGACAACAAAAGAATTCCACAGGTCAGTCTTTTTTACTCAGCTACTGCCCAGCCAACAACTGGAGGAGACATCCGCCACTTCCTACGGGAGCCGGGCTGGTGTTGCAAGCGGTTAGGCTCCTGACACAGAGACGGTTGAGGAGGACATCAGTGACGTGCAGACAGTACTCGATGATGATGTAGCTGATCGCACTTGGGAGCCGGGTGACGAAGGGGCTTCATCATCATTGAGAGAAGAGGATAGCAGCTTGCCCATTAGGCAGCGGTGTAGCCAGCAAGTCGATAGCATGGCCAGGAGTCAGCCGGGTGGCAGCAGTGGGAGGTCGGTAGCCAAACGTTCCCGGGGTAGACCACCCTACCACGTGGGAGCCTATCTGCCCGGGAAGTAGCAATGCACGGGTCCACAGAGGCAGCAGTCAGTCAGAGTGTAGTGTTTGGGTAAAATCACCTAGTTGGCGGTGTGGCAGTTTTTTTTTATGACGCCGGAGGAGGTGAACATGACCATAAATAGAATCTGTGGGCAGAAGGTGAAGCGTAGCCAGGACGCCAATGTTGGCACTATAGCCCTGCATCATCATATGCATCACCATAAAGTGGCCTGGGAGAACCGTGGCTCCGATGTGGTGGTCCAGCCTGCCGCAGCATCTGCTGCATCACCCAGTGGCACGCACCCGATTTCAGGCAGTCAAGGGTCCACCACCTCAGCCGAAGTGAGCTGTCTGTTCTTCCCATCATCTGCTAGTCCTAATGCTCCTGCTCCTCCTCCTCCTCCTCCTCGTCAGTCATTCTGTCAGCAATCGATCACCGAAGCCAAGAGACAACAGTGTGCGTGCACTCATCCAATGGCGCAGAAACTGAACATGCTTCTGTCCAAGTTGCTGGTGCTGCAGTCCCTCCCTTTCCAAGTGGTGGACTCTGCACCTTTTAGAGAACTGATGGCTTGTGCCGAGCCGAGGTGGAGGGTCCCAAGCCGTCATTTCTTTGGCAAAAAGGCAGTACCAGCCCTGCACACACACATGTAGAACAGAAGGTGGGCCAGTCCTTGAGCCTGTCGGTGTCTGCCACAGTGCATGGCAGTGCCGACGTGTGGGGCTGTAACTACGGTCAGGGACAATACATGTCCTTCATGGCCCACTGGATGAATGTGGTTCCTGCACAACCACACCAGCAACTTGCCTGCTACTGCCTCCACGTTCTCACGCCGTTAGTCCGGCGACAATGTCCGCCTCTGCCTCCTCATCCTCCACCGTGTCCTCAGCCTCCACTGCAGTGACAAATCACAGTGCTCCTCCAGCATACCACATGTGCAGGGCACGGTGGTGTCAGGCAGTTTTGCACCTCGTTTGCCTGGGCCAACAGAGTCACACAGGGGAGGAACTGCTCCGTGTCATTCATCAAGAAATCGAATCTTGTCTTTTTCCGCGGCAACTGAAAATCTGAACCATGGTGACCGACAATGGGAAGAACATGGTGTCGGCGCTGCATCAAGGAGGGCTGAGCCATGCACCCTGCATGGTACACGTGTTCAATCTGGTTGTCAAGTGTTTCCTGAAGTCTTCCACCCATCTGAAAGACATCCTAAAAATGGCCAGGAAACTTTGCATGCACTTCAGCCACTCGTACACCGCAAAGCACACCCTCCTTGAGCTGCAGCGGCAGAACGGCATCCCCCAACATAGGCTGATATGCGACGTTTCCACCCATTGGAATTCCACCCTCCATATGTTGGACCAACTGTATAAACAGAGAAAGGCCATAAACTTATCCCTGATGGTCCAAGCGGATAGGAGTACTCCCCTGTGTAACTTCGATAACTTTTGAAGGTCCGCTGAACTACTGGGCAGCCAAACAGGGTTTGTGGCTGCAACTGGACGAGTTTGCCCTGGAAAATCTGTCCTGCCCAGCCAGTAGTGTGGCATCAGAGCGGGTGTTTAGTGCGGGGGGGGGGGGGGGGGGGGCATAGTTACCCCTAGTAGAATTCGCCTGTCCACACAAAATGTGGAGAGACTGACCTTTGGCAAGATGAATCAGGTCTGGATCAGCCAGGATTTCCACCCACCAATGCCTGATGCATCAGATTAGATCATCCATGCTGCCTCACCCAAACCTTGACAATAGAGAACGGTTTCTTCTGGCTACCTGCCTCAACTACTATTCTGATGCTGCCACCCCCTGATGCCACACATCTGATGCCAAGTGCTCCTTCTTTCACCCACCATCTTCAGCAGGTACTGGTATTGCCACTATGTCACCTGGCCACTCTGTGGCCTCCTCATGCTGCTGCCACCTCCACACTATGTCACCTTGCCACTCTGTGGTCTCCTCATACTGCTGCCACCTCCACACTATGTCAGCTTGCCACTCTGTAGTCCCCTGATGCTGCTGCCACCTCCACACTATGTCACCTTGCCACTCTGTGGTCTACTCATGCTGCTGCCACCTCCACACTATGTCACCTTGCCACTCTGTGATCTTCTGTGATGCCACCTCCACACTGTCATTGGGCCTAGAACAGGTTCTGTAGACATCTATGTGGAATCAGCTGACGATGGTGTAAAAGGCATGTGCTTCTTCTTGGCGCTAACATCGACCTATAAGGCTTAGTTCATACTTGAGTTATTTGGTCAGTTTTGGTCCAGTGACTGCCCAAATAAGTGAAGTGTGCAGTGACTCTAAGTGCGACACCTGTCATCTGCATGTCATACGGACTCACAGCATTATTTCACTACCAAAGCAGATTCCCTATGCGTGTTACTGCAAGGCACAGTGTTCTACACCACTATAAAGGCTCTCTGCAGCCAGGATATAGCTGTTTTTTAAGGAAATTCGCTGCAAATATATCTGAATCGAACAAAATTCGGCGAACTGGCGAATCGAATTTTTGAAAAAGTCGCTCATCTCTACCGATGATCTATTTTCCGATAAGTCCTCTATCCTCTGACTAGGTCATCAGTATCTGATCGGTTGGGGGTCCGACACCTGGCACCCCGCCAATCAACTGTTCGAGAAGGCGCCGGGCTCCTGTGAGCGCTGCAGCCTTTTTGCAGCTTATCCTAGTCTAGAGATGCCATGTTAATCGGTCACATGGCCTAGGCGCAGCTCAGTCCCATTCAAGTGAATGGGGCTATGCTGCAAAACCAAGCACAGCCACTATGCAATGTATGGTGCTGTGCTTTGTAAGCTGCGCAAAGGCCACAACGCTACTGTGAGTGCTAGTGCCTTATCAAACAGCTGATTGGCGGGCTTCCCCAGTGTTGGACCCCCACTGATCAGATACTGATGAACAGGGGCGGATTGTCCATAGACCCTACAGGGAAATTTCCCAGTGGGCTGATGCCTAGATAGCTGCCTGAGCCCTACTCAGGCCACAGGCCAGGTATAAAACAATCTGATACTCTCAGTATTAATTAATGCAAGGAGCATCAGGTACTTAGGCACCTGGCCGGTGACTAGGTGTTCTTCTGAATTCAACTGAATTGCCGCCCTCAGGACAGTGATACGGTTAAATACTATAGCTGAGGTGGCCGTATTTTGTTTAGCACTGTGGTATTTGGTTCTGCTGGGGCAGTATTTGGTGTTGCACTATGTTATTGTTGACCTGCCTACTTGCCTACCCCATCAATCTGGACCCACCTACAACATGGGCCACTTAAAAACATTTTTTCCAGGGCCACTTTAAGTTCCCAGTCCGCCACTGCTAATGACCCATCCAGAGGATAGGTCATCAGTTAAAAAGTATCAGAAAACCCCATTTAAATCATTATGTGTATGTTGTGCAAAACTAGTTATAATTGAAAGCACATAATAAGATAGACCTTCCTGAGCAACATGTAATCTTACTACAGAAGATAATGGGCTGGCTTGTATGAAAGCTAAAGAAGATTATGTATCCTAAAGAAGATAATGTAATGCAGGGCTCGACAAATCCCAGGCGCCAGGTCGCCATGGCGACCAGGAATTTAGTCCTGGCGCTTGGGTATTTCTCAGGCCGTTTTCAAAGGTGCCCGGGCGATGGGTGCGGAGCTGCCGTTCTGTCCGGAGGCAGCACAGTTTGAACCAGCTCCGTCACAGCACACAATAGCAGAGACGCCGGCAGCAGGGAGGGGAGGGACTCGGGAGGAGTGTAATCTGATCCTAGAGTGGAAGCCGCTTCTGCCAGCCCCTCCCCTCCCCGCCCACCAACCAATCAGAGCTGAGGCAAGGCAAGCACTAGCAGCTCTGAGTCACTGACACAAGTACAGGGAGTCTAAGTAAGAAAGAATCGAATGAGTCACAGGTTAAAAGAATCTAAAGATCCACTTAGTGACTCATTCGATTCTTTGAGTTAAAAGAACAGGTTACACTGAGGCTGTGCTGATGCTTTTGCAGCAGTGATAAGACAGTGACAGGACACAGTTTAGATTACAGTGTGAATTAACCCTTTAGGATCAAATTGGCTTCTCAAGGAGATCTATATGTTAAAGGCATTCCTTCTTCTGTCTCATTCAGTAGCTATAGAACTAAGGCTACTTTCACACTTGCGGCAGGATGGATCTGGCAGGCAGTTCACCCTGTCAGATCCGTCCTTCCACTGTTTCGCCGGACCGCAGCTCTGTCCCCATTGACTATAATGGGGGCAGAGCTCTGGCGCAGCACGGCAGTGCATGGTAAAAGTACTGCATGTCCAACTTTTTAGTCCGGCGGCCTCTCACCGCGAACTGCCATGCTGCGCCGGAGCTCCACCCCCGTCCCCATTATAGTCAATAGGGTCCGGGGACGGAGCGGCGGTATATGTAACATGGTATACAGCATTATTGGGGGCACCTACTGGGGGCTTTATGACGCGGCTCCGCCTGGCTCCTAACTTTTTTAGCTGGCTCCTAGATTCCAAGGAAATTTGTCAAGCCCTGATGTAATGTACACATTCTTCTACCTACAAGATTATGCGATGAATACAATAATGGGGCAGAAAAACCATGATGTATAACTACAGTACTGGATAGACTGATGCCTTGGGGCTGACCCACCAGAGATGAATGATTGACCATTTTTGGACCACAATGATGCAATGAATGGTAGTTAGCTATAATTGCAGTTTCCACTAAGTGCCTAGTTGTCCGGAGCTTGCAGAAGGGAGAACAGATGTTTGTGTAAAGTTCAAGGCTGGTCGGAAGCAATCTAGTATGTAATGACGGCTGCTAATAGAGAATGTCCTAGTAAAACAACTTGTCCCTAGTAGATTTCCTCATTACATATGGTTCCTTGCACTGTGTCAGGTTGTGCACAATAAAAATCCTACATGGCTAATGTTTTTCTTTCTGTGTTGAGATTTGTATGGATGACAAACCTCAGTAATCTATTATATTTGTATGCATCTAGAACAATTATAATTTCCTACTAACATCACCTTAACCCCTTCAGGACCCTGCCATTTTTCATCTTAAGGACCAGGCAATTTTTTGCAAATCTGACATGTGTCACTTTATGTGGTGATAACTTTAAAACGCTTTTACTTATCCAAGCCATTCTGAGATTTCTTTTCTCGTCACATATTGTACTTCATGACAGTGGGAAATTTGAGTCCAAATATTTCATTTTTATTTATAAAAAAATACCAAATTTATAAAAAAAATTAAAAAAATTTCTAAATTTTAATTTCTCTGCTTTTAAAACATATAGTGATACCTCCTAAAATAGTTATTACTTTACATTTCCCATATGTTTAATTCATGTTTGTATCATTTTGTAAATTACATTTTATTTTTTTGGGACGTTAGAAGGCTTAGAAGTTTAGAAGCAAACCTTAAAAGTTTTCAGAAAATTTCCAAAACCCACTTTTTAAGGACCAATTCAGGTCTGAAGTCACTTTGTGAGACTTACATAATAGAAAACACCCATAAATGGCCCCATTTTAGAAACTACACCCCTCAAGGTATTCAAAACTGATTTTACAAACTTTCTTAACCCTTTAGGTGTTACACAAGAATTAAAGGAAAATTTATCAATTTTTTTTGAGTACCAAAGCAAGGGTTAACAGCCAAACAAAACTCATATTTATTGCCCTGATTATGTAGTTTACATAAACACCCCATATGTGGTCATAAACTGCTGTACAAGCACATGGCAGGGCGCAGAAGGAAAGAAAGAGGGCAGATTTCACTGGGATAATTTTAAGTTGCCATGTCACATTTGAAGACCCCCTGATGCACCCCTAGAGTAGAAACTCCAAAAAATGACCCCATTTTGTAAACTATTGGATAAGGTGGCAGGGTTTTTATGTACTATTTTAGGGTACATATGATCTTTGGTTGCTCTATATTACACTTTTTGTGAGGCAAGGTAGCAAAAAATAGCTGTTTTGGCACCGTTTTTATTTTTTGCTATTTTCAATGTTCATCTGACAGGTTAGATCATGTGGTATTTTTATAGAGCAGGTTGTTTCAGATGTGACAATACTAAATATGACAACTTTTTTGGGTTGTTTGATTCAGTTTTACATAATAAAGCATTTTTCTGAAAGCAATAGTTTATTTTTATTTTTTAGGCAACTGTCTTATGTAGGGGCTCATTATTTTTTGGTATTATGTTTGATTGGTACTATTTTAGGGTGCATATGACTTTTTGATCGCTTGGTATTACACTTTTTGTAATGTAAGGAGACAAAAAATGGCTTTTTTTATTATTTTTTACGGTGTTCATCTGAGGGGTTAGTTCATGTGATATTTTTATACATTAGGTTCTTACGGATGCGACTATACCTAATATGTATACTTTTTTTAAATTTATTTTAGTTTTACACAATAACAGCATTTTTTAAACCAAAAAAAATCATGTTTTAGTGTCTCCACATTCTGAGAGCCATAGTATTTTTTATTTTTCTGGGCGATTGTCTTAGGTAAGGTCTCATTTTTTGCGGGATGAGACGACGGTTTGATTGGTATGATTTTGGGGTGCGTATGACTTTTTGATTGCTTGGTATTGCACTTTTTGTGATGTAAGGTGACGAAAAAATTGCTTTTTTGACAGCTTTTTTTTTTTTTTTACGGTGTTCATCTGAGGGGTTAGATCATGTGATATTTTTATAGAGCAGGTTGCTACAGACATGGCAATACCTAATATGTATACTTTTTTTTATTTATTTAAGTTTTACACAATAATATAATTTTCGAAACAAAAAAAAATCATGTTTTAGTGTCTCCATAGACCGAGAGCCATATATATATATATTTTTTGGCGATTGTCTTAGGTAGGGTATTATTTTTGCAGGATGAGATGACGGTTATTGTTAAAAGAGCAGCGATGTTTGGGTGCTCTACCGTGTATATAGGATGTCTATGGGAGAACCTAAGCATTAAACCAGGTACCCTTTGCTCTGAAGAGGCCTGGTTCAAAATTATGGAAACACCACCGAAATGGTTCTGGAACAGCATGGGGAGGATGTCTGGATGTATCTTGTACTCACAGGTCGCTGCTGGGAACGATGTTGTCCGAATAGTAGACCACTTTTACAGACTGACAATAATGCACACAAAACCAAAGAAAAAAAATCAATTTTAGAGGAAAAATTGATAGGAAACATTCTTTCCTGTATATTTACTTGTATATAAAGTGCAAGTGCTGCCAAAAATTACAAGGAAGAGGTACTCCGATACAACCTGTATATCACATAAAGGAGGGCCTCATTCACATTGTGGTACAATTGTTCATGTAGTGGGACTCCTGCACTCATAAAGCCTATGCACTAAGTGAAAGGGCTGCCAAAAATTATAAGGAACCGACACTCCAATACACTCTTTGTTACACATAAAGGAGGGCATCATACACAGCCTTGAAAAATTATGATTGATGGCCTGCTTGTGTCACGGCCTTTGCTGTGTGCGCCGTGACACTTGTGCCATGCTTGCGGTTGCCGATGGCAACGTGTTGCTGTTATGGCATGTGGTGGCAGTGTCTCGGCTTTGGCTGTGTGCGCCGTGACATGGTTGCCACGCATGCTGTTGCAACGTGGTGGCTGGTGTGTGCACTTCCCCTTTAAGTTGTAGCCTTCCCCTGTCTGGTGCTGTAAGGGTTAACTCCCTGATTGGGTGTGGTCACTAGGTGCTTCTTATACCTGTGGCCTTTGGCAAGGAGTCAGTTCTCCAGCCTTGGTGTGTGCTGGAGTTATGCCCCTATGTCTTCTCGATGTCTCCAGCAATGTCTTCCCATTCTATCCTCCATGTTCCCCTACCTTACCTGTGTGGATGTTTGGTGTGGGTTTATGTTCAGGGTTTCGTGTCTCGTCTTGTTGTTGTTACATGTCTGGTAAGTTGGCGTTTTATGTCCAGCATGTATGCAAGTCTCATCCTGTTAGTTGTGCCTCCGGAAGGTGGCTCCATGGTTTCCCAGAGGGGTGAACCAGAAGCCAAGTCTGGGTGCTGTTGCTGGAATGCTGGTTCCTGTGTGTCAGTATGTACTGTACTGTGTGTCCGCTTGGTGTTTGGATTTCAGTACGTTTGTATGGGTTCCAGTTTACCTTGGTGTGGTGTTTATCTGTCATTCCACTTGGCTTCCTTTCCCTGCTGCTAGGCCATTTGAGACTCCTGTTCATCCATGTCTGGGAAGAACAGGTCGTCTCTCCCCTGCTCCTATGTGAGGGATTATCAGGGCGACTCAGGGCCAAAGGTATCCTGGGTATGAGCTACCATCCAGGTCCGCTCATACGGTGAGGAGTTAGGGTGAGGATTAGGGACGCTGTAGGAGGTCACTTGCTCCCCGATCCTGGCATCCTGGCCTAGTTGCTTCCCTATTATACCTTACATTGTACGGTGGGGGGTTTCCCCCACTCCCCACCGTGACAGCTGCTGATCCTCAAAAACAATTGGAGCAAGGGCCTGCTGATCTGACCATCTAAAACATTATGGGCGAGGGCCTGCTGCCACTTTGGTGACTCTAGATAACCTGGGGACGATCACACGTCCCAGTGGCGGCGACGATCCATTCGGATGTCTGCTTCTATCAACTTTCGATGTTATTTTCAGCCCAAACTATGTAGACCACGGGTAACGGGGGAATCATGGTTCGATTCTGGAGAGGGACCCTGAGAAACAGCTACGGCTATAGTAGGCTAAAGTATAATTAGGTGAAAGCCTGCGGGTGAGCTGACCCTGTAAAAGATTTTAGGTGCGGGCCTGCAGGTGAGCTGATCCTGTAAAAGATTTTAGGAGTGGGCCTGCTGGTGAGCGGACCCTGTAAGAAATTATATGCAAGGGCCTGCTGGTGAACTGACCCTGTAAAAGATTTTAGGTGCGGACCTGCTGGTGAGCTGACCCAGTAAAAGATTTTAGGTGTGGGCCTGCTGGTGAGCGAACCCTCTAAAACATTATATGCGAGGGCCTTCAGGTGAGCTGACCCTGTAAAACATTATATGCAAGGACATGTAGGTGAGCTGACACTCTAAAAAAAATTCTGAGAGGGCCTTCAGGTGAGCTGACCCTGTAAAAGATTTGAGGTGTGGGCCTGCTGGCGAGCTGACCCTGTAAAAGATTTGAGGTGCGGGCCTGCTGGTGAGCTGACCCTGTAAAAGATTTTATGTGCGGGCCTGCAGGTGAGCCTACCCTCTAAAAAATTATATGCGAGGGCCTGCATGTGAGCTGACCCTGTAAAACATTATAAGCGAAGGGCATATATGCGAGGGCATTATATGTGACGAATAAGCATGTTGATATGATGGAAGAGGAGGAGGAGAATGAGAAAAGGAAGATTCAACCATATACCCTTGTTTGTGGGGAAGGGGTGCATGGGAATACAGTATATTCAGTACATTATAAACAACACATTTAAAGTGCCTTTATGTTCAACCGCTTTCCTCTGGTGGAATCGAGAAGTCATGGTCAATCCAGGCCTTGTTTATTTTTATAAGAGTCAACCTGTCAGCATTTTCAGTTGACAGGCGGATACGCTTATCTGTTATAATTCCACCAGCAGCACTAAATACCCGCTCAGACAAAACACTGGTGGCAGGGCAGGCCAGCGCCTCAAAGACGTAGAGTGCCAGTTCGTGCCATGTGTCCAGCTTGGACACCCAGTAGTTGTAAGGCACTGAGGGATCATTGAGGAAGCTGACACGGTCTGCTATGTACTCCTTCACCATCTTCCAAAAATTTTCCCTCCTTGTGACACTAGGCCGTGCATCAGGGTGAGGGTGCTGGCGGGGTGTCGTGAAACTGTCCCAGGCTTTGGAGAGAGTGGCCCTGCCTTTGTTGGAACTGCTGTGTTCCCCTTGTCTCCCCTCCTCGGTTGGCAAAGGAACTAGGACTCTGCCGCCAGCGTTGTCAGATGGAAATCTTCTGGTATTGCACCGTTTTGCTTGTCCTCTCCACCAGAGGAGTGAGAGATGAGAAGTTCTTTTTGTAAAGGGGGTCGAGAAGAAGGGTGAACAACCAGTAATCCGAGTTGTCTAAAATGCGTATAACGCGCGGATCGTGGGAAAGGCAGCTTAACATGAAGCCAGCCATGTGTGCCAGAGTACCAACAGGCAAAACTTTGCTGTCGTCATTAGGAGGATGACTCTTAATCTCCTAATTTTCCTCCTCTTCTGCTCACGCACGCTGAACAGATGGAATTAAACTTCCATAGGTACTACCCTCTGTAGCAGAGGCAACAGTCTCCTGCTCCTCCTCCTCCTCTTCATCGTCCAATTCGCGCTGAGAAGACGAACTGAGGGTGATCTGACTATCACCCTGTGTAATGTCTTCCCTATTTCCTCTTTTTCCACATGCAAAGCATTGTCCTTAATTGTGAGCAGCGAGCGTTTGAGTAGACACAGAAGTGGGATGGTTACGCTGATAATAGTGTTATCACCAGCTCACCATCTGTGTTGTTTCCTCAAAGTTTCTTAAAACCTCACAGATGTCAGACATTCATGCCCACTCCTCACTTCTGAATAGCGGAAGCTGACTGGAAAGGCGACGACCATGTTGCAGCTGGTATTCCACTACTCTACTACTGCCTCTGCTGCTCACAAAGCCTGGCCAACATGTGGAATGACGAATTTCAGCGCATGCTCATGTCGCACAACAGCCGGTGAGATGGCAATTTTAAGTGATGCTGCAGCGTTAACATGCCGGCAGAAGCTGTCGGTGACTTGCGGAAATGTGCACACACGCGGCGCACCTTCACCAGTAGCTCAGGCAAATTGGGGTAGGTTTTGAGAAACCGCTGAACCACAAGGTTGAACACATGGGCTAGGCATGGGATGTGTCTGAGCTTGCCGAGCTCCAAAGCTCCTACCAAGTTACGGCCATTATCAGACACAACCATGCCTGGTTCTAGGTTGAGTGGCGAGATTCACAGCTCAGTCTGGTCTCTTATTCCATGCCACAGCTCTGCGGCGGTGTGCTGTTTGTCCTCTAAGCATATCAGCTTCAGCACGGCCTGTTGCTGCTTCTCCACTGCAGTACTACACTACTTCCAGCTACCAACTGATAACTGACTGGTGCTGCACGTGGATAATTCGGAGGTGGAGGAGGCGGATGAGGAGAAGAGGGGGTTGGAGCCACTAACGTACGTTCTGGCGGAAACCCTGATCGACATAGGGCCCGCAATCCTTGGTGTCGGTAGCACCTGTGCCATCCCAGGGTATGACTCGCTCCTAGCCTCCACAACGTTCACTCAGTGTGCCGTCAGGGAAATGTAGCATCCCTGGCCGAATGCACTTGGCCATGTTTCCGTGGTTAAGTGGACCTTCCCAGTAACTGAGTTGGTCAGGGCACGTGTGACGTTTCGGGACACATATTGGTGTTAGGCGGGCAAGGCACACCTTGAAAAATAGTGGTGGCTGGGGACAGAGTACAGCAGGACGGCTGCCAACATCAGGCTGTGGAAGGCCCTTCGCGTCCACAAGCCTAAATGGCAACATTTTCATGGCCAATAAAGGTGCACATTTAGTGCTATGGCCTGTGGGTGGGTGGCTGGGCATTTGCGCTTGCATTTAAATGCCTGGAGTAAGGACATTTGGACGCTGCGCTGGGACAGGGAAGTGGATGTAGTCACTGATGGTGCTTGCGAAGGTCCAGGTGCAGGGTGGAAAGCGTCCTCGCCTGCGCCTTCGACAGGTGATTGGCCAGCACGTACCATAGGGGAAGAGGAGGCAGTGGTGTGACCCGCAGACACAGATTGTGGACCCAGGTGTTCGTCCCACTCATTACGGTGCTTGGTTGCCATGTGGTGGATCATGCTGGTGGTGGTGAGGTTGCTAGTGTTCACGCCCTGGATCATTTTGGTGTGACGCAGGTTGCAAACTACTATTCTTTTGTCGTCCGCACTTTTCTCAAAAAAAGCGCCATACTACAGAACATCTACCCCTTGGCAAGGGAGATTTCCTCAAGGGGTTGCTCCGTGGAACTGTTGCAGGCCTGTATGGTGTGGCCCGCTTTCTCCCTTTTGCCACCCCACTGCCTCTTCCAGCCTGTTGCGGTGCTGCAGATCCCCCTCTGTACTGCTGTCCTTGCTCGGCTTTCCACCTTCCCAGGTTGGGTCAGTGACCTCATCGTCCACCACCTCCTCTTCCACTTCCTCACTCTGATCATCCTCCTGATTTGTTGACCTAACCACAACCTCAGTGATTGACTATTGTGTCTCATTCTCTTCATCAACCTCTTGAGACAGTAATTGCGGTTGACTCATTGGCAACTGTGTCTCATCATCATCCACCTCATTAAACACTCGTTCCCCACCGTCATGTTCTTGTGACTGTGGATGTTCAAGAGTTTGGGAATCAGGGCACAAGATCTCATGTTTCTCTTTGAGCGTGCTTGGCGAGAGGGCCAAATCAAGTTATGGCGATGAAAAGAGGTCCTCGGAATATCCAAGTGTGGGATCACTTGTTTGGCCAGACTATAAATGGTGTGAGGAAGGAGGATCAGGGTGAGGATTGTGTTGACCAGACTCATGGCTACTGAGACTGGACTTGGTGGAATACAGGTTGGTGCTTAACTGACTGGAAGCATTATCTGCTGCAATCCAACCGACCACCTGGTCGCACTGGTCTGACTTCAAGAGTGGTGTCCTGCGCCGCCCTGCAAACTGGGACATGAAGCTAGGTATCTTGGATGATTGTTTTTCTTGTGCTCTGGCAGCAGGCACTGTTTCTCCGCACCCAGGGCCACGGCCTCTGCGTGCACCATCAGCATCACGGCCAATTCCCCGTCCCTTACTGCTCGCCATCCACATTTTAAATGTGATATATGCTTGAAAGTATGTCACACGTACAGTAGTGTAGGATTTGGAAGTGTATGTAAAAAATTTACAAAAGGTATTTGTGATGAGGAAACGTTATACAGGACAGGTACCACAGGTAATATCACAGTTCGCAGTGTCTACGGAAAAAGTGTACTGGATGTCACTGATATTTTAGGGATGTGCACACTTTAAACAGGAGATGTGGGGCAGATAATTTTACTGTCCACAGGGGATACCGTCTACGGAAAAAGTGTACTGGATGTCACTGATATTTAAGGATGCGCACACTTTAAACAGGAGATGTGGCGCAGATAATTTAAGTGTCTACAGCGGACACAGTCTACGGAAAAAGTGCACTGGATGTCACTGATATTTTAGGGATGCGCACACTTTAAACAGGAGATGTGGCGCGGATAATTTAACTGTCCGCAGCGGCCTATTACACCGTATTTTGTGCAGGATGAGCTAAAAATATATATTGCTGCTGTCACACACAATAGTCCTTTTGGGTCTTTGAAAGTTTTTTGTGTAAAAATCTTCCTATTAGGCCTCATGCACACGACCGTTCTGTTTTTTGCGGTCCGCAAACTGCAGATCCGCAAAAAACAGAAGCTGCCCGTGTGCCTTTTGCGGAACTGGAGGCCCATTGTAGAAATGCCTATTCTTGTCCGCCAAACGGACAAGAATAGGACATGTTATCTTTTTTTTGCGGGGCCTCGTAATGGAGCAACGGATGCGGACAGCACACGGAATGTTGTCCGCATCTTTTGCGGCCCGATTGAAGTGAATGGGACCAAAACAAAGGTCGTGTGCATTAGGCCTTACACTCCCTACACTGCCCCTTCGAATGCACAGCTCTCCCTAAGGCCTCATGCACACGACCGTTTTTTTTTTTGTGGTCCGCAAAAACGGGTTCCGTTTTTCCGTGATCCGTGACCGTTTTTTCATCCGTGGGTCTTCCTTGATTTTTGGAGGATCCACGGACATGAAAAAAAAAGTCGTTTTGGTGTCCGCCTGGCCATGCGGAGCCAAACGGATCCGTCCTGAATTACAATGCAAGTCAATGGGGACGGATCCGTTTGACGTTGACACAATATAGTGCAATTTCAAACGGATCCGTCCCCCATTGACTTTCAATGTAAAGTCAGGAGTTAATATACCATCGGATCGGAGTTTTCTCCAATCCGATGGTATATTTTAACTTGAAGCGTCCCCATCACCATGGGAACACCTCTATGTTAGAATATACCATCGGATTTGAGTTAGATCGTGAAACACATATCCGACAGTATATTCTAACACAGAGGCGTTCCCATAGTGATGGGGACGCTTCTAGTTAGAATATACTACGAACTGTGTACATGACTGCCCCCTGTTGCCTGGCAGCACCCGATCTTTTACAGGGGGCTGTGATCAGCACAATTAACCCTTCAGGTGCCGCACCTGAAGGGGTTAATTGTGCGTATCATAGCCCCCTGTAAGAGATCAGGGGCTGCCAGGCAGCAGGGGGCAGACCCCCTCCCTCCCCAGTTTGAATATCATTGGTGGCCAGTGTGCGGCCCCCCCGCCCCCCCCTCTATTGTAATATCATTGGTGGCCAGTGTGCGTCCTCCGTCGGCCCCCCTACCCCCCCTATTGTAATTTGATTGGTGGGCAGTGTGCGGCCCCCCCCGTCCCCTCCTCTATTGTAATATCATTGGTGGCCAGTGTGCGGCCTCCGTCGGCCCCCCTCCCCCCCTCTATTGTAATTTCATTGGTGGCCAGTGTGCGGCCCCCCTCCCCCCCCTCTATTGTAATATCATTGGTGGCCAGTGTGCAGCCTCCCCTCTCCCTTCCCCCTGCCCGATCATTGGTGGCAGCGGAGATTCCGATCGGAGTCCCAGTTTAATCGCTCTGGGGCTCCGATCGGTAACCATGGCAACCAGGACGCTACTGCAGGCCTGGTTTCCGTGGTTACTTAGCAATATTAGAAGCATCATACTTACCTGCTGGCTGCTGCGCTGGCTGTGTCCGGCCGGGAGCTCTCCTACTGGTAAGTGACAGATCATTAAGCAATGCGCCGCACAGACCTGTCACTTACCAGTAGGAGGAGCTCCCGGCCGGACACAGACAGCGCAGCAGCCAGCAGGTAAGTATTATGCTTCTAATATTGTAATATTGCTAAGTAACCATGGCAACCAGGCCTGCAGTAGCGTCCTGGTTGCCATGGTTACAGATCGGAGCCCCAGAGCGATTAAACTGGGACTCCAATCGGAATCTCCGCTGCCACCAATGATCGGGGGGGGGGAGGGGAGGCCGCACACTGGCCATCAATGATATTAATACAATAGAGGGGGGCCGGGGGGGCCGCACACTGGCCACCAATGATATTACAATAGAGGGAGGGGGTGTGGCCGGGGGAGGCCGCACACTGGCCACCAATGATATTACAATAGGGGGGGCGGGGGGGGGCGCACACTGGGCACCAATGATATTACAATAGAGGGAGGGGGGGCCGGGGGAGGCCGCACACTGGCCACCAATGATATTACAATAGGGGGGGCGGGGGGGCGCACACTGGCCACCAATGATATTCAAACTGGGGAGGGAGGGGGGTCTGCCCCCTGTTGCCTGGCAGCCCCTGATCTCTTATAGGGGGCTATGATATGCACAATTAACCCCTCAGGTGCAGCACCTGAGGGGTTAATTGTGCGGATCACAGCCCCCTGTAAGAGATCGGGTGCTGCCAGGCAGCAGGGGGCAGTCATGTACACAGTTCGTAGTATAGTCTAACTAGAAGCGTCCCCATCACTATGGGAACGCCTCTATGTTAGAATATACTGTCGGATATGAGTTTTCACGAAGTGAAAACTCATCTCTGAAAAAGCTTTTATGCAGACGGATCTACGGCCACGGATCACGGACGCGGATGCCAATCTTGTGTGCATCCGTGTTCTTTCACGGACCCATTGACTTGAATGGGTCCATGAACCGTTGTCCGTCAAAAAAATAGGACAGATATGAAAAGAAGTTGGCCGGCACACGCTGAGATGCACGCCGCACGGGACAGGAGTAATTCCACGTGTAATTGAAAGAAGATCCCAGCAGACGTGACTTCAATGCTCATGGAGTTTTATTGCACATAACAATATGTCCCAGAAAGAGGGCGGTGAATACATGGTCACATGATAACATGATCAAAATAATCCATCAAAAACGGAACAGGTATCAGAACACATGTCAGTAATAATTACATGTTATTAAATATTATTAAATACCAGTACAGCTGAGATACTCCTTCATTTATGTGGTCGATGTCTAGAAAATAATAATACAAAAATTAATACAAAAATTACAAAAATGAATACCAATTAATGGAAGTTGATATGTAATGGTGAACAGAAAAATGCACTTGTAAACACAGATCAATCTCAGATATGCATAATTTCGTAGTCTCTATTGAGACCCCTTGGATGGAGGGTATCAAGGGTATGAATCCAGTAAGCCTCCCGGCGCAAAAGTAGTTTTTTGATATCACCGCCCCGCCTGGGTCTAATGATCTGTTCTATGACCTGGAACTTTAATTGAGCAATTGTGTGATTATACTTTTCGAAATGGGAGGGAACTGATAAAAGTAAATTTTTTGTCCTGATGGTAGACTTGTGTTTTCCAATGCGGTCTTTAACACTCTGCATGGTTTCCCCAATATATAACAACCCACATGGACATTTTAAAAATAGGACAGGTCATATTTTTTTGACGGACAGGAAACACGGATCACGGATGCGGCTGCAAAACGGTGCATTTTCCGATTTTTCCACGGATCCATTGAAAGTCAATGGGTCCGCGAAAAAAAACTGAAAACGGCACAACGGCCATGGACGCACACAACGGTCGTGTGCATGAGGCCTAACACTGAGCAATTTAGCGCAGGTTGTGCTACAAACATATATTGCTGCTTTCGTACACAATAGTCCTTACAAGGACTTTTGGGTCTATAAAACGTTTTTGTATAAATATTTTATTCAATTACACTCCCTACACTCTCTGTCCCTTCCTATGCTCAGCTCTCCCTGACTTAGAATGAGCTGAACACGCGTCATCGGGTGCTATATATAGTACCCGATGACGCGTTCCGGCCAGCCAATCACTGTAATGAGGGCACTGTACCTGCACGTTTATTGGCTACTTAGCAGCCGCGAAACGTGCGGGAAGGAGATTCGAGCATTGGGCTTGAGTACATTCGGTACTCGGCCGAGTACCGCCATGTGCCAAGCATAGCGATGCTCGAGCCGAACTGGTATTCAGCCGAGCATGCTGGCTCAACACTAATGACAGTTTGATTGGCACTATTTTGGGGTGCATATGACTTTTTGATTACTTGCTATTACACTTTTTGTGATTTAAGGTGACAAAATAGTTTTTTTTTTAAAATAATTTTATTTTATTTTTTTGACGTTGTTTACCTGAGGGGTTAGGTCATGTGGTATTTTTATATAGCCGGGCGATACGGTCGCTGCGATACCTAATATGTATTTTTTTCCCTATTTAAAAAAATAATTATTTTCTTTATTTTCGGAAAAGGACGAATTTTTTTTTTTACTTGAAACTTTTAATTTTTACATTAAAACATTTTTAACTTTTGTCCTACTCTAGGACTTTTGGGGGTTTGATACTGTTTACAATGCATTACAATACTTCCGTATTGTAATGCATTGGCTGTTAGTGTATTACACACTGTAATACACTTACAGCTTCCTGCCTGTGAGATCCAGGGGGCTGGAACTAACAGGCTGTCAAGGAAGGCAGCCACGATGCCTAAGGAAGGCATCGGGATGCCTTCCCTGCTATCGGGTCCCCGTCACAGCAGAGCGGGGACCCGATGGCCACTCCGCCCCCGGCAGGATTGCTGACCATGGCAGGGTTAATGCGCTGGCATTGTTTTTTTTTCACCGATGCCGGCGCATATAGCAGGGGTCCAGTAGGGGTCCGGCCATCTTGCACCCGGCCCGATCAGCCCGCCATACATGTACGGCGCTGGTCCTTAAGTCACGTCCACCAGAGCCGTACATGTACGGGCGGGTCCTTAAGGGGTTAAAGAGACTTGTCACCTCTCTTTTTTAGTAGCTACTTGCATTCCCCATGCAATAACAATTCTGAAGAATCGTATCTTATGACTCTGTTGTCCCATTCTTTTCTTATTCCTGCTAGAAGTTTATGGATAAAGGTACAGATTAGAGATGAGCGAATCGAAGTTGACGAAGTGGAATTCGATCCGGCTTTCAAGAAAAATTTGATTCCCACCAAAGCCGAATTATCTCACGCTTCGTGGTAACAAATCACATTTGTTCCTAAAATGGCTGCTGCACATGTTAGTACATGGAGCAAAAAACTCTATGAATGAGGGATCACCCACAATACCATGCATGCAGCCAATCAGCAGCCAGCCAGCCCTATGATGTCAGAGCCCTATAAATAGCCTCAGCCATCTTGGATTCTGCCATTTTCCAGTGTACTTAGTGCAGGGAGAGACGTTAGCAGGCGCTAGGGAAAGTGGTAGAAAAGACTTTAAAACAGTTTTTTTGGGCTGAATAGAAGTTCAGGGAAAGATCATTAGAAGTGTAGGGAAAGGATAAGGAGGAATTATTCCACACTATAAAAGGAGAACAGGGTCCAATAGGGGAGGTTACAGCCTGGGTAATAGGAGCAATCCTATTACATCTTGCTGCACTGACTGGGGATCCAAATTGCCATTATACTGCTGCTTTTAGGTTTGCAATAGATGATACCTATGTTATTCCAGCAAACCTTGCTTGTTATTGGGTTCAAGTGCTGTGTAATAAAGCCATTAACAGGGTGTATTACTAGAAAATATTTGTACGCCTTATTAGCTGATGAGTGGTGCAGTTATATGTTCTATAGCCTTTTTTGGGGTGTATTAGTGGGAAAAAAAGGATTATTTGCTGTTGTGCGGTGAATTGACAATATTACATCCTTTTGGGGAGTATTAGTGAAAAAAAGGGCTTATTAGCCTTTGTGCGGTGAAGTAACAAAATTACAGCCTTTTTTGAGATATATTAGTGGGGGGGGGAAACTTATTTGCCGTTCAGCGGTGCAGTTATATGTTTTAAAGCATTTTTTTGTGGTGTATTAGTGAAAAAAAAAGGATTGTTAGCCGTTGTGTGGTGAAGTGACAAAATTACAGCGTTTTTTGGGGTGTATTCAATTCCTTTTTATTTATGCCAGACAGAGAAGTGACAGGCCCTACACAGGGGAGGGGCAGACTCCTAGATGTTTCTGGCGCAGGCACAGGTCACAGCAGGAATCACTTCGAGAGGCCTGAGCTCCCGGTGCCATCTAGTGGTCGTGTCTTGACCAGCAACCCAGCGGTTCTTGAATGGTTGACTCGGTCATCCACTTCGTCCCAAGTGAAATGAGACACCCCCAGCCAAGAGTCGTGGGTTCGTCAGACACAACCCTTAGTTGGCATGGCCCCGGAGCAGGCCCTGTGCCCTCACCTGTCCTCAACCTGCCTCTGTCCTTTTCTGTTCCCTCAGACAGACAAGTACTGTATTATATGCTGTGGGCTCAGCTCCACTATACAGCGAGGATGAGCTACTAGAGGACAGTCAGCAGCTGCTGCCCAGCTAAGATCTGGAGGAGACATCTGCCGCTTCCTCCGGTAGATGGGCAAGTAGTCATGAGGAGAGTGGCATGGGAGCTGGTGTTGTGAGCGGTCAGGCTCCTGGCTCAGAGGAGGACATCTGTACTCGATGATGATGTAGCTGATCGCAATTTGAAGCCGGGTGAGGAAGGGGCTTCATCATCATCGGGAAAAGAGGGTAGCAGCTTGCGCGTGAGGCAGCGTCAGAGCCAGCAAGTTGGTAGCGTGGTCGGGAGTCAGCAGGGTGGAAGAAGTACGAGGTCGGGAGCCAAACATGCCTGGGGTAGACCACCTACTTCGCAGGAGCCTACCTGCCCGGAAAGTAGTGGTGCAGGGGTTCACGGAGGCAGAAGCCGTAGCAGTCAGGCAGAGTGTGACACACAGACATATTAGCTTCCTTACTTTTCTATCATCATCCCCAACCTCGAGTCCCAACAGTGTTGGGACCTGCTGCTCGCTATGCTCCCCAATACACCTAAATACTATCCTGAAGAAAAATCAATGCCATACAGATAGTACCCCCCATAGTAATAGTGGTCCTCAAAGTCCCACCAATAGTAATTCCCTTCTAGAATGCCCTCATTAGTAATACTGCCCCCAACAGTGATAATGCTCCCCAAGAGTGGATACATTAGTAGAAGAGCCCCCAAGTATTAATAATGCCCTCACACAGCACCCAGTAGAAATAGGGCCCCCTATTGTTCCCCAGTGGTAATAAAGCGCTCTACAGACCCCTCAATAGTAATAAGACCCCCCCATAGTGCTCCTAGTAGAAATAAGGCAGATCTATAAGTCACTCCTATAGAGCCCCCAGTAGCAATGTCCCCTATGTCCCCTAGATTTAAAATGCCCCTACAGTGCCCCCAGTATTTATATTGGCTCCTACTGTTACAATGCTCTCCCTTTAGTGTCCCCACTAGGGACTACTTTCTTTAACTGGAAATTGGAATAATCCTTTAAAGCTGAAATAAAATTTGCAAAAATAAAATAAATGTAAAGGTGCATTTTGTGTAGAGATGGCCTTGCAGTTCACCTGGCAGTCGTTTCACGATTCGACGAACATGCAAACATATGGACATGTCCGCCAGCGCTATATTCTTTTACATTGTGAAGAACTTTGACCCATGACCATCCATCAGGTGGTACAGGACAGCCAATTGAGCACATAGACATACACCCCTACGTTATAAAAAACCCTGATCTGGTAGCCATTTTACATTCAGTCTTGCCAGTGTAGGGAGAGGTTGCTGTGTGGAGCATCGACAGACTGTTAGGGACACCAAATGCTAGCTAATAGGGCCACAAAAGTCCTTTTAAGGACTGGTATAGGTGTGCTATCGATAGGTGTGACTTACTGAGGGGTGTAATATACTTATAATATACTTTCTAACATAGAAAGTATATTATAGTGCATTTGTATTGTGCAACAGTTGTGTGCGGTCTGCTGTGATACTGCAGCTACACAGAGTGCCAAATGCTATTGGAACAAATAATTTCTATGGTGTGATATACCAGTTGCCCCCCCCAAAAAACTGATTGAAGCCGAGGTGTTATATACCAATAATATACTTTCTATATAGTGCATTTGGGTAGTGCCGCATTTGTTTGCGTTTTTGCTGCATTGCCTCAGCTACACAGAGTGACAAACGCTATTGGAACAAATAATTTCTACTGGTGTGATATAACAGTTGCCCCCCCAAAAAAGTGATTGAGGCAGGGGTGTGATGTACCTTCTTCCACAAATACTTCTCTTCTATAGGGACTTTTATCACAGGGTCATTTTGAAAATGACAGGCAGAGGAAGAGGCAGGCCAATCTGCAGGGGTGGTAGGGCTTGGGCAGGTGCACCAGGCCGGAGCCTAAGTGGGAAGTTGCAGAAGGTGTTTGTGATTGCGTCAAAGGACGCACAAGACTTGGTTGAGTGGCTCACTCAGCCTTCCGCTTCTGCTATCTCCTCATCCTCTGTATCTGCACCCTCTTCACTCTCTGCTGTGTGCACCCCCAAAGACACCACCACTACCACCATATCCCCTCCGCTCGAGTCAGAGGAATTATTTTCCCATCCATTCCAAGACCTTACCGATGCGCAGCCATTCTTAGCATTGGATCAGGAAGAGGAGGTGTCAACTGTCACCACCCAGCAGTCTTATGACAGTACCCAGATCAGCCCAAGGAGGGTGGTCTCCGCTGTTGCTGCCTACTCAGAGATCTCTAATGTCAGTGGTGGTGCAGGTGACGATGATGACCTGTCGATGGACGTCACGTGGGTGCCCACAAGAGAGGAAGAGGAGGGGAGTTCAGAGGAAGAGACGGAGCAGCATATAGAGAGGAGAAGCAGGCAGAACTTACAATACACAGGAGGCAAAAAGCAGACTGTTAATGTATCTGGAATGAGCCATCCATCATGCACGGTCACATCTTGCGCTCCCAGGACACCGGCATATGGCTCCGCAGTGTGGGCTTTGTGGTAACGTGTCTGCTGCTGACAATAATGTTGCCATCTGCAGCCTGTGCTGTCAACGAATAAGTCGCGGTAAGTCCAACACTCACCTAGGGACAACCACCTTAATAAGGCACCTGGCCTCCCATTACCGAGCCCAGTGGGAGCAACACCGTCAGAACCACCAAAGACACACTCCAGGTGCTCCATGTCCTGCCTCTTCTCCTTCCCCTTCTCCTCTCTCCTCCAATTTGTCCTCCACTCCACATTCCACCGTGCCGTCGTCGTGTTCATCTGGCAAAAGGCAGGCTTCCGTGGCCCAAATGTTCGAGCAAAAAAAGATGATAACGCAGGATAACCCTCTTGCCCAACAGCTGACCGCCGGCTTCTCGGAACTGCTAGACCGCCAACTACTGCCATATAAATTGGTGGACTCGGAGGCCTTTAGAAAATTTGTGGCCATTGGTACAACGCAATGGAAGGTACCCAGAAGGAAATATTTCTCCCAGAAGGGCATCCCGAGGCAATATGGCCACGTTCAGTGGCAAGTGAAGGTATCTCTAGCACACAGTGTTGGTGCCAAGATACATCTGACCACAGACACGTGGTCTAGCAAACACGGGCAGGGAATAGGTACATAACTTTTACTGCTCACTGGGTGAACCTTCTGACGGCCGTCAAGCATGCAACCCGTGGCACCCATGTGGAATTGGTGTTACCGCCACAGATTGCATGCAGGCTTGCCTCTTCTTCTCCTCCTCTTACTCCATCCTGCATCTACTCCTCGGCTGACTCCTCCTTTTTCACTGCTACTGCCTCTTCCGCTGCACCCCGAAGCTCTCCAGAACCTATTCGACGTGCCAGGTGAGACGTTGCCATGCTGTGCTGTGGCTGTTCTGCCTGGAAGCCAAGAGCCACACTGGTCCTACATTCCTTTCAGTTTTGCAGTCACAGACCGATCAGTGGCTAACCCCGCTCAATTTGACAGTTGGTAAAGTGGTGTGTGACAACGGTGCCAATCTGCTAAGCGCACTGAAACAGGGCAAAATGACACACGTGCTGTGCATGGCACACGTTCTGGACTTAGTCGTGCAGCGATTCGTTGCCAAATTCCCCGGGGTCCAGGATGTCTTGCGGCAGGCCAGGAAAATCTCTGGCCATTTTAGAAGATCTTACACGGCCATAGCTCACCTTGCTGACGTTCAGCAGCGACACCACCTGCCCGTCAGACGTCTGATTTGTGACTGCCCGACGGGATGGAACACCACCTTGTATATGCTTGATAGGCTGCTCCAGCAGAAATGTGCAGTTAACAACTACCTGTACGAACTCTACGGCAGGACAGGGTCTGGGAGCTTGTTTTTTTTTCACCACGCCAGTGGCTGCTCATGCGTGATGCGCACAGACTTCTGTGGCCATTTGATGAGATCACCAAACTGGTCAGTCGCAGCCAGGGCGCCATCAGTGACATCGTGCCTTATGCCTTCTTTCTGGAGCGTGCATTGCATCGTGTCATTGATCAAGCCGTCAAGGAGCAGGAGAAGGAAGATGAGGAAGTCAGGGGGCAACTCCATCTGAGACAAGTCAACAGGAGTCTGAAGAGGAGTCAGAGAAGGATGGTGCCAGGGCGGAGGAGGAGCAAGAAGAGCATGTTTTAAACGTTTCTGGGATCCCTGGTGTTGTCCGTGGCTGGGGAAAGGAGACCAAGGATGACATTATCATGGACGATGAGCAAGAGCCAGGCCACTGCTTCCAGTTTAGTGCAAATAGGGGCCTTCATGCTCCAGTGTTTGAAGAGGGACCCCATATAAAAAGCATAAAGGGCAAGGCCAGTACTGGGTGGCAATGTACTTAGACTCCTGGTACAAACACAAAATGGCAGACATGTTACAACCATCACAGAGGACTGTCAGAATGCAGCACTTCCAGGCCTTGCTTCGAGAAATGCTACATTCTTTTGCAGGCGCTGGCAGAGGAATTTCCACTCACAGAGAAACAGTTGCAGGTACCAATCCAACAGTGCATGCAAGAAGAGGGCGGTTTGTAGATGTGTTGGTCACTTCGGATATGAGATCATTCTTGCAGCCAACTCATCGACAGCCGCTCTTCGGATCCAGCCTCACAGAACGCCTAGACCGTTAGGTGTCCGACTACATTGGGTTAACGGCCAATGTGGACGCTCTAAGAAGCGAGCAACCCCTGGACTACTGGGTGTGCAGGCTTAATCTGTTGCCAGAGCTGGCACAATTTACCATGGAACTGTTGGCTTGCCCCTTGTCCAGTGTCCTGTCCAAAAGGACATTCAGCGCAGCAGGGGGGATCGTGACCGATAAGCGCACTCGCCTAGCTCACAACAGTGTGGACTTCCTCACATTTCTAAAAATGAATGAGGCATGGATCTCGGAGGAATTCAACACCTGTGGCGACCACATTTAATTAAATTTCCTCATGCCAGCCCACAAATATCCTTTACCACTTAGAACAAATATTGGTCCCTGTCTAAATACAGCTGCATAAAATGCCTTTTCTGTCCGTTGAATGCCTAATGTTTTGGACCTCGGAGGAATTCAACACCTGTGATGACCACGTGTTTCAACTATTATCATTAGTTTTTTTTTTAAGAGGGGGGATTTCGTTAGCCATGTTTTTACTCCAATTTTATATTTTTAGTTCTTTCAAACATATGTATTTGACCTGTATTTGCACTGGCCGTGTAATCTACCTTCAGCCACTTACTTGGTCTTTTATGTATGCATAATTTTTGTGGCCTGTAGTACACTGGCCTGCTGGAAAACTGATATCCAATGACAATGTAATCTATGTACTTCCAGCCACATACTTACTTGTACTTTTATGTACGCTGAATGCATAATTTTTAGGACCTGTAGTACACTGGCCTGCTGTAAAATTGACATCCAATGACCGTGTAATCTACCTCCAGCCACATACTTACTTGTTCTTTTATGTGCGCTGAATGAATAATTGTTGCGGCCTCGGAGGGATTCAACACCAGTGATGACCACGTGTTATCGAATTTCAACTATTATCATTAGGGTTTTTTTCAAGAGGTGGGAGTTCGTTAGCCATGTTTTTAATCCAATTTAATATTTTTAGTTCTTTTAAACATATGTATTTGACCTGTATTTGTACTGGCCTGCAGTAAAATTGATATCCATTGACCGTGTAATATACCTCCGGCCACATAATCACTTGATCTTTTCTGTCCGGTGAATGCCTAATGTTTGGGGCCTGTAGTCCAGTGGCCTACAGAATTTTTTTTATCCATTGACTGCATAATGTACCTCGAACCACATAATCAGAATTTATTTTATGTCAGGTGAATGCCTAATTTTTAAGGCCCGTACTCCTGTGGCATAAATAGAAAATTTTCTATTCTCCAACAGGGCACATTTCAGAGAATTTCCCTTTAAGATGCATAAAAATGTCCCCTGATTAAGATACATAATTTTTGTGCAAAATTTTGTCATTGATCATCCTCTAGTATGTCACTGTCCATGTTGTGGGACTATTTGTGCACTTCTACTATCTATTTGGTGGCTGTAAAAATGAGCTGAAGGTTTTCAGGTTCGCTTGGCATTGAAGGGAATAGGGCCCGCTGCAAACTTGCGGTTCACAAACATTTGATCGCGTTCGTGTGATCGCGAACCGTTCCGATTGATGTTGATCCATCACTAATTATCGGGAAGGAACAATTCCTTCCTGATAACTGTCTGCTTGTTAGTGGAGTTGAAGAACTACATTTACAGGCTGTCATCAGAGGGTTACTAGCACAATGGCGGCGGGCCCTGTCACTTACATGAAGCCCGCCCCGCCGGGCACCAGCAACCTCTTGATGAAGCCCCTAGGCGGCTCACCGTCAGCACTCATATTTAAGGTAAGAACTACCACAGGGCCGGAGTAGAAGGACATGTTGCTGCATCCCGTCCAATGGCCGGGTCTTGGTGATGGTTCTGTATAGAGCACGCTTTTCTCACGATACAGCATTGCGACAGCCGTGCTTTACGTCTCTATCTGGCGACAGTTACACGTAGCCTGTATTTCGCTTTCTCCAGGGCCGCTAGCTGATTGGATGCACGGTATGACGTCACGGCCCGTCCTGTTGCCCCTGCAGATGTGGCGGGTGGCGCTGCGAATGTCGACGGGCACTGAGGGTATAGGAGGAGATGCTGGGGCTGCTGCTGTCTTTGTTGTCGCGAGGTTCGTGCAGTGGTATTTTGATTCGGGACCCTGGCCCCGGATAAAAAGCCCTAGCGACGCCCCTGGTGGCAGTTTTTTGTTAAGCCGCTGGAGGAGGTTAACATGGCCATATGTAGAATCTGTGGGAAGAAGGTGAAGCGTGGCTAGGGTGCCAATGTTGTCACTACGGCCCTGCATCAACATATGCAGCATCACCATAAAGTGGCCTGGGAGAACCGTGGCTCTGATGTGGTGGTCCAGCCTTCCGCAGCAACTGTGCATGGCAGCGCCAACGTGTGGAGCTATAACTACGGTCAGGGACAATACATGTCCTTTACGGCCCACTGGGTGAATGTGGTTCCTGCCCAGCCACACCAGCAACTTGGCCAGATGACGCCACTTCCGCCTCCACAATCTCACTTCATTGGTCCTGCGACAATGACCGCCTCTGCCTCCTCATCCACCACCGTGTCCTCGTCCTCCACTGCAGGGTCAATACACAGTGCTCCTCCAGCATACCACATCTGCTGGGCACGGCGGTGTCACACTGTTCTACACCTTGTTTGCCTGGGCGAATGGAGTCACCTAGGGGAGGAACTGCTCCGTGTCCTTCATCAAGAAATCAAATCGTGGCTTTCTCCGCGACAACTGAAAATCGGAACCATGGTGACCGACAACGGGAAGAACATGGTGTCAGCAAGGTGCCTCAAGGAGGGCTGAGCCATGTGCCCTGCATGGTGCATTTGTTCAATATGGTTGTTAAGTGGTTCTTGAAGTCTTCCACCCATCTGCAAGACATCCAAAAAATGGCCAGGAAACTTTGCATGCACTTCAGCCACTCGTACACTGCCAAACACACCCTTTAGCTGCAGCGGCAGAAAGACTTTCCCCTACATAGGCTGATATGCAACGTTTCCACCCATTGAAATTCCACCCTCCATATGTTGGACCGACTATATGAACAGAGAAAGGCCATAAATGATTTCTTGATGATCCATGAGGACAGGAGTACTCCCCTGTGTAACTTCGATGTCAGCCAGTTTCAGCTCATGCGTGACACCTGCCATTTGCTCAGGCCCTTTAAGGATGCCACGTTATTTGTCAGTCGCCAGGACTACGGGATGAACAACATCATTCCACTGGCTCTCACTACCGGTCCAAAATGGGGGCCTTTTTTACACGTGCTGAGAGGGAGGACAAACTGAACTACTATAGAGACATCCTATGTAGTCAGTTGGCCGCTGCCTATCTGCACCATCGTCCATCCTCTCGCAAGTCTGATCGGGGGGCCCTCTGTGCTCTCATTCCACTGCCATGACTTCTGTGGCAGGGTGGTGGGTAGGAGCAGTACCAGCTCAATCAGCAGCAGCTTGAGTCTAGAGTTGATGATAAGCAGCTTTCTTAACTCGCCCAGTGAAGAAACTACTCACCAGCAGCAGCAGCTAGACCTGGAGCAGAACCTGAACCAGCAGGTGGTGGCATACTTGGACAGCACCCTGCCACCCCACATTAAAGATCCGCTGGACTACTGGGCAGCCAAACTGGATTTGTTGCCACAACTGGACGAGTTTGCCCTGGAAAAGCTGTCCTGCCCGGCCAGTAGTGTGGCATCAGAGCAGGTGTTTAGTGCGGCGGGGCCTATAGTTTCCCCAAGTAGAACTCACCTGTCCACACAAGATATGGGGAGACTGACCTTTGGCAAGATGAATCAGGCGTGGATCAGCCAGGATTTCCACCCACCAATGCCTGATGCATCAGTATAGATCATCCATGCTGCCTCACCCAAACCTTGACAATAGAGACTGGTTTCTTCTGGCTACCTGCCTCAGCTACTATTCTGATGCTGCCACCTGCCTGATGCCACACATCTAATGCCAAGTGCTCCTTCTTACACCCACCATCATCAGCGGCTACTGTTGTTGCCACCCACCTCCACACTCTGTCACCGGGTCACTCTATGGTCTCATGATGCTGCTGTTGCCACCTCCACACTATGTTTTTGTGCTACTCTGTGGACTCCTTATGCTGCTGCTGCCACCTCCACACTCTGTCATTGTACCACTCTGTGGTTTCCTCATGCTACTGCTGCCCCCTCCACACTATGTCACCTTGCCAGTCTGTGGCCTCCTCATGCTGCTCCTGCCACCTCCACACTCTGCCATTGTGCCACTCTGTGGTCTCCTCATGCTGCTGCCACTTCACCACTCTGTGGTCTCCTCATTCTGCTGCCACTTCACCACTCTGTGGTCTCCTCATGCTGATGCAACATCACAAAATTAGTCGCAAATATATTCGGATCTAACCAAATTTTTGCCGAAAAATTTGGCGAATCAAATTTTTGAAAAATTCTCTCATCTCTAATGAGCAGGTCTATGTCAGGATAGGTTTACAACCTTTAACTTTAAATATGAATATTATCATTCACTGATAGCAAGCATACATCTTAAAATTTGTGACTTTGAAACACCAGAACTATTAAAAGCCAATAGAGAGATCACTTGCATAATCAATTAATACTCAGGACTGTATCTATAACAAGGGGGCCTAGAGGAAAGCAGCTTTTTACACCAACATGGAAGGGGATTCTTTAATGTAAGAGCAGTACGACTATGGCACTCTCTGACAGAGGAGTGTGATGTTGTGATGGTGAACTCACTAAAAGAGTCCAAAAGGGGCCTGGATGCATTTTTGAATATAATATTACAAGTTATAGTTACTAGATTATTGGAGAAAGGTCCTTGATCCAGAGATTATTCTGATGGAAATTGGATGGAAATCACTGATCAAACACTGACATGTGAAATAGGTGTAATAAGTTGAACTGGATAGATGCCTTTTTTCAGTCTTACAACCTATGTTACTACTATATTAGAAATTAGCAAAACATTTCATTGTACAATAATTAAGCATTTTCAAAAAAAGACTTGAGAACGTCTTTAATGTCTTGCCTACCTTATCATTTCAATGCTGCACCTTATCACCCTACTGTCTCCTTATGGTCCTTTAGGGCATATGGACATCATACATGGCTGCCCTATAATGTCAATAGACAATATGCTATAGTAGACGATTCCTGCAGAAGAAAAATGTGACCACCAATAACTTCCACTGTTGATAATATGTTAGGCCTTTTTCACACATCAGTGAATCACGGATGTGTGCTGTCCGTGGTCTCTATGGATCACTCATGTATCCATTGACTTTAATGTATGTATTAGTGGTGAAACCACGGAAGTATGCCCTACTTTGCCCGTGATTATGGATCCCTCACACATAGTAAAGTCTATAGGTCCATGAAAACCATGGATGCAACATGGATGCCCTCCATGTTTGGTCCGTGGTTTTAAGGGACCATTGGAAGGAGAAGTTCTGGAAATTAAATTTCAGTCTTGTAGTGTACATGTAATATGGATGACATGCGGAGGGCAAAAAATAGACAAACGGACCAAACATGGATTCTTCACGGATGAACCACTGAGCATCTAGTCATGTTTATCATCATGGACATGGATGTATGAATAAGGCCTTAACCACCAGTGGGTCCTCATTCAGGAAAATATACATTTTCTATGCGATATACCCAAGAAACATTGCAATCCATACAGCAAAAATTCCTACTCTTTACCTTTCCCTGCAAAATGGGTCATTTATTAAGAATGGCGTTTTAGAGGCTGGTCTTAATAAGCCCTATAGCTGGCAGTGGATCTGGCGCAGTTATGAAGAGGTGCCGGCCTCTACATAACTTCGGCATATCCAGCGCCAGTCTAAATTTAAGACAGCTTCCTAGCTGGCTTAGATTTAGACCGTTTTGTATGCGTAAAACAGGTGTAGAAAATGATGAATGAGACGGGTCCATCCACTTCCCCACCCACTTTTTTAGACCTGGTGTGAGCGAGGAAAAGTCACAGATTGCGGCTCAAATAACCTTTGCACTGCAATCTGCTCCAGAAATGCGCCTAATATAGGCGTATTTCTGGATAGTAAATGACCCCCCAAATTTTAATGCCTTGTACTTTCTAATTCACATGACTGTTAGTGATAGGGTTAACAAAGTACAGCCCTGTTACCTTTATAAATCATATTTTTAGTGTCACTAAAATGCAGTAGTCCGTGAAAATAGAGTAAAGCATGCACAATTATTTAACGCTTCAGGTAATCACTCTTCCATTAAATCTAACATCCACATGTTGATATGCTTTGTGCTTTCTACAGAATATCTCTCACTTGCTCCCTAACACCAATCGTTCTTGGAGATGACAGACACAAAAACAGTATTTAGCGGCTGGATTTCCTACTCTGTTTGCCTGATGCTGAAGGAAATAATGAAAGTCGAGACAGTGATTGCAGTGTGAAGTGGTCCTTCACAGCTCGGCACAATCATAGCAGATATCATGGGGAGAGCAAACACTCAGAGAGAATCAGGATCACACAGAGGGATTAAGTAACACAATTTAATTTGCTTGATAGAGGCTCGATCACATACAGTCATTGAACTGACCATGGCTCCTGTCTGTCTCATCTTTACTGGGGCAGACTGGTGATCTCATTTTTCATGAAGCTTGTTAGTACATAGAACAGACAGTGCACTACAGGAAAACTCAAAATGGGGCCCCTTCTTTTAGTAGTTGATTAAAGGGGTTGTCCGTGATTTTGATATTGATGGCCCACCCTCAGAATAGTTATTCAACATCAGATAGGTGAAGTTCCAACTCCCAGTACCCCTGCCAAACAACTGTTTGAAGAGCCTGTGGGGCTCAGGTTAGAGCTGCGGCCTCCTCACAGCTTATTAAGCATGTCGCCCTACATTGTATAGCAGCTGTGCTTGGTATTGCAGCTCATGCACTTCAATGGGACTGAGTTGTTTCTAGGACGGGTAACCAATTAATGTGATGTCACTGGCCAAGGAATAGGCCACCATGCTCGCTGGAGCACTATGTCCTCTTAAAGTGTAACTGCCACTCTATTTTTATTTGTGTAATGTATAGGGGCAGTGATGTTAACCATTTTTATAATATACTTTAATTACTGAAATCATACATTTATATTAGAAAATTACCTCTAAAGTGGCCCATTTTGAGCCTTAGCAACACTACTCTGTCTTCTGTTTACATAATAGTGGAGACTTGCTAACACTGACTGTGTTATGTAAACAGAAGACAGAGTGGTGTTGCTTAGGCTGAAAGTGTGCCACTTTAGAGCTAATTTTCCAATAGGAATGTACAATTTCAGTAATTAAAATGTATTATAAAAGTGGTCAGCATCACTGCCCCTACACATTACGTAAATAAAAATAGAAAGGCAGTTACACTTTAAAACAGCTGATAGCTGGGGGTTCTGGGAGTCAGATGTCCACGATCAGATATTGATGACCTATTGTGAGGATAGGTTATCAATATCAAAACCTCTATAATGCCATCTCAATTCACCATCTCCAAACAGGACAGTTTAGCGCAAGTTGTCCTACATCTTGTCCCCTCTCCCTGTAGTAAAGAAGGGTAGTAGTATCCTCTGTGTTGACTTAGCTTCTTCTAAATATCATAGAATTTCGACCCTGATTTGAATGTGACACTAATATCTGCACATTAGAAATTAGAAGATTGACAGACATGTTAATGATATGCAAATAATAAAAAAGGAAATAAAATATTAAAAACATCTTAATTTATTCAGTATCAAGCATGAGCATCACGTGCAGAAATACAGGCACTTGAATGCCTTGGCATGCTATCAGTGAGGTAATTAATGGTTGCCTGAGGAATGTTCTGCCACTGAGAATACACTTGGGCACGCAAATCATCAAGATCCACTGCTGGCAGCTCTCTTTCCAATTGCTGACCAATGACCTCCCAGATGTGCTCGTTGAGAGACAAGTCTGGAGATGCGGTAGGCCATGGTAGCATGTTTAGGCCATGCAGGCTGCTCACAGTGGCATGAACAACATGAGGCCTGGTGCTTTCCTGTTGAGCAGGATATGTACAAGAATATAACTATTATAATACCAGCTCCTATTTACAAGAATATAACTACTATAATACTGCCTCCAATGTCTAAGGCTATAACTACTACAATACCACCCCTATGTACTTGAATATATTTACTATAATAATGCCCATTGTGTACAAGAACATGACGGGGGTATTGGCTACCTGCCGGCCGACCCCTTTCTTATACTCATTTGCCCTCCACCCATAATCTCCTACTCCTTACCTTTAATAAAGACTCAGACACCAGGCTGGAATAAAATTCGGCCACAGCAGCTGTTTTTATTAACAAACAACATAAAATATAAATAACCATATGAATAACCATAACTCTATAATCAGTTCCTTGCAAGGGGAGGTCCTTGAAGCCCCAAATAACAGAAATACCTCACCGGGGTGCCATCTTGCCTCCAGCCGTTGCCCGCCAGCTCGGAAGCACTACTGAATGGCCCCCCTCTTCAATTCCGCCACCACTAGGAGTCCAGCCCCAACTGCGGAGCCCTCCCATCATCTTCACCAGTGAATAAACAGACTTCAAGGACCTCCCCCCACCACGAACTAAAGGGATCAACTCTGCGCGGCCTTCCATACTCCCAAGGCCCTCTCAATACCTTCCTGCAGGGCCAAACTCTACATGTCCAACCCGACTGCATTGAGATGTACTGCGTCAGACCTCCAAAACCCGCAACCCCTTTTTCCAGCTCTGGATGTCTCACCGCCACCACTCCATTCCTGGCCATAAAACGACCCATCGCCCTGTTTAAACTTACAAACGATTCAATCTGATATATGACCTGAACCGCACAGACTCGCAACTCCCAATACGCCTAATAATCTCATCGTCTAGACCCCATCGTGCCGCCTCCGTTGCCGCTCCAATCCTAAACGAATGGCTGGAGTACCCTGCCTGACCTAACCCTAATCTCTCCAAACATTTTGCAAAAACAGCCGCAAACTGAAAACGGGACAAAAAAGACCCATCGGCATGCACTAGCAATGGTCTAATCCCTTTCCCCATATCCACCCCGTAATCGCTCAAACACTGCACCGGACACATTCTACAACCTCGAACACTGAACAGCACCACCCTCTGTGCTTTTCCTTCCACATCTGTCTTAGATAGATGAATAACAAATTCTACCCTATCCTGAAACGAAACAACATTGCGTCCCTAAACAACCCCCCCACCCGACTAACCGTCGGACAAACCAACTCCCCCAAACGCAACTCCCCAAAAGACGCAAAAGAAAATGCCAGTCTAAGCAACCCTTCCTTCCAAGCCGAACTGCAAACATTCTGTACCTGTTCGCCTAACCCCAAGAGCAATTCAAAAGATACAGGCCTCCTACCATCAACCCTGGCCCCCAACTGACGCCACCCTTTTAAGGCCCTCAAAACCAAAAAGGACTTAGTAAAGTCTGCCATCTTTCTCAATTTAAAGCCAAAAGCCAACCCAGCCATGCATCCATTCATTTTTGCCACTGACCACCCTTCATCCCAACAATGCCCCACAAACAGCAATAGCAGAACTTCCGAATCCCCATTCCCCACACCCAGCCTACTACACCATTCCTCCCAGTACCCTCACGCCTTGACATATGTCATCCAGATACCTGGCACCAACGATGCCTGAACGAGCCCGGCTACAAAGACAGCTCGGGCAATCCCTCCCAGACTCTTCCGCCTCTGGGGCCAGCTGCCAAAATCGATCCCACTGTGAACGAGAGAGTGCGTCAGCGATTCCATTGTCAACCCCTGGCACATCCGCCGCCACTACCCAAGCGTTCATCTCCAAACACTCCAAGACCAGTCTCTGTAGCAGCTGTACTACTAAGGGTGACGAGGCAGACAACCCATTTGTCGCTTGAACCACCCCCAAGTTATCACAGTGGAAACTAACCTTCTTATCCCTGAAACAGTCCCCCCACAACATGACTGCCACCACAATGGGAAACAGCTCCAATAGAGCTAAATTCTTTAACCACCCCCTCTCCGCCCAACTCGCCGGCCATTTTTCAATGCACCATTGTCCCCCCCAGTAAACGCTGAAACCACAACCCCCGCCGCATCCGAAAACAACTCACAATCAAACGAGTTCACCACTTCACCATGAATAGCGAGCGACCGTTATACTGTTCCAAGAAGGAATTCCAAACCTGTAAGTCCGCTCTTAATTCTCTACCCAAGCGAATGTAGTGCTGTTGTGAAACAACGCCAGCCGTCGCACCCGCCAACCTTCTACAAAAAACCCTCCCCATGGGCATAATCCGACACGCAAAATTGAGTTTTCCCAGGAGTGACTGAAGCTCCCTCAATTTCAACTTCTTTAAATGAGTCGCCCTCGCCACCTCCCTTTTCAGATCCTCCAACTTGTCCTCCGGCAACCTACACTCCATCCCAATGGTTTCGATAACAATCCCCAGAAAACTCAATTCTGTGACTGGCCCTACAGTCTTTTCTTTTGCCAACAGGCTGTTCTCCTCCTTGGACAGCCCAGAAGGGGGAGGAGCTTCTCCCTGGCTGCAGGCTAGAAGATGGCAATGGAGGCCTGCTGCAAAACTCCCCTGGCACCACAGAAGCCCAGAGTCTCCTGTCGCCTTGAACATGCTGAGGTGCACCTTCCTCCCCAGGACAACTACTAAAATGCTGCCACTACGTACAAGAATATAACTACTATAATACTGCCTTCTATGTACAATGATATAACTACTATAACACTGCCGCTATGTACAATAATATAGCTACTTTAATACTGTCCCTTATGTAGATAAATATAGCTACTTTCACACTGCCTTCTATTTACAACTATATACAGTAATTACTGTAACAGTGCCTGTTTGTCATCTTACATCACAAAAAGTGTAATAGCAAGCGATCAAAACATCATATGCACCCCAAAATAGTGCCAATCAAACCGTCATCTCATCCCGCAAAAAATTAGATCCTACCCAAGATTATCGCCCAAAAACTGAAAAAACTATGGCTCTCAGACTATGCAGACATTAAAACATGATTTTTTTTGTTTCAAAAATTAAATCATTGTGTAAAACTTACATAAATAAAAAAAATTGTATACATATTAGGTATCGCCGCGTCCGTGACAACCTGCTCTATAAAAATACCACATGATCTAACCTGTCAGTTGAATGTTGTAAATAACACAAAAAAAAAAAATGGTGCCAAAACAGCTATTTCCTGTTACCTTGCCTCACAAAAACTGTAATATAGAGCAACCAAAAATCATATGTACCCTAAACTAGTACCAACAAAACTTCCACCCTATCCTGTAGTTTCTAAAATGGGTTCACTTTTTTGGAGTTTCTACTCTAGGGGTGCATCAGGGGGGCTTCAAATGGGACATGGTGTCAAAAGACCACATATGGGGTGTTTCTGTAAACTACAGAATCAGGGCCATAAATATTGAGTTTTGTTTGGCTGTTAACCCTTGCTTTGTTACTGGGAAAAATTTATTAAAATGGAAAATTTGCCAAAAAATTTAAATTCTGAAATTTCATCTCCATTTGCCAATAACTCTTGTGGAACACCTAAAGGGTTACTGACATTTGTAAAATCTGTTTTGAATACCTTGAGGGGTGTAGTTTCTTAGATGGGGTGACTTTTATGGAGTTTCAACTCTAGGGGGGCATCAGGGGGCTTCAAATGGGACATGGTGTAAAAAAAAACAGTCCAGCAAAACCTGCCTTCCAAAAACCGTATGGCATTCCTTTCCTTCTGCGCCCTGCCGTGCGCCCGTACAGCGGTTTACGACCACATATGGGGTGTTTCTGTAAACTACAGAATCAGGGCCATAAATATTGAGTTCGGTTTGGCTGTAAACCCTTGCTTTGTAACTGGAAAAAAAATATTAAAATGGAAAATCTGCCAAAAATGTGAAATTTTGAAACTGTATCTCTATTTTCCATTAATTCTTGTGGAACACCTAAAGGGTTAACGACGTTTGTAAAATCAGTTTTGAATACCTTGAGGGGGATAGTTTATAGATTGGGGTCATTTTTGGGAGGTTTCTATTATGTAAGCCTCGCAAAGGGACTTCAGACCTGAACTGGTTCCTAAAAATTGGGTTTTTGAAAATTTCTGAAAAATTTCAAGATTTGCTTCTAAAATTCTAAGCCTTGTAACATCCCCAAAAAATAAAATATCATTCCCAAAATGATCCAAACATGAAGTAGACATATGGGGAATGTACAGTAATAACTATTTTTGGAGGTATTACTATGTATTATAAAAGTAGAGAAATTGAAACTTGGAAATTTGCAATTTTTTTTTATTTTTTGGTAAATTTGGTATTTTTTTATAAATAAAAATGAATTTTTTTTACTTCATTTTACCAGTGTCATGAAGTACAAAATGTGACGGAAAAACATTCTCAGAATAGCCTGGATAAGTCAAAGCGTTTTAAAGTTATCAGCACTTAAAGTGACACTTGTCCTTAAAGTGAAATAGGGCTGAGTCCTTAAGGGGTTAAAGGTGCAGAGTCCACCATTTGGAAAGGGAGGGACTGCAGGACCAGCAACTTGGCTAGGAGCATGTTTAGCTTCTGCGCTGTTGGATGAGTGCACGCATACTGTTGTCTCTTGTCAATCGCTTCAGCGATCGATTGCTGACAGAATGACTGACTAGGAGTAGGAGGAGCATCAGGATCATCAGATGATGGGAAGGACAGACCGCTCCCTTTGGCTGAGGCAGTGGAGCCTTGACTGCATGAAATTGGGTGCATGCTACTGGGTGATGCCAACTAAGCGTTGTGTCATAGGAACCCACCGACTCTTGGCTGGGGGTGTCTGATGTCACTTGCAACAAAGTCGAAGAATGAGTCAACCATTCAAGACACGACCGCTAGATGACACCAGGAGGTCAGGCCTCTCGCTGCGACTCCTGCTGTCACTCCCCCTTCTGCTGCCGCTACTTCTGCCTGCAACTGAAACATTCTGGCTATTGCCCATTCCCTTTGAAGGGCCTGTTACCTGTCTGTCTGACATACTGTATAATAAAAGATTTAAATTAAAATAATACACCTCCCTTTCGGAGGCTGTAATAACCCTGATAGGGAAAAAGGGGAAAGACGAGAGTAAGGTGGACTCGTATCGCCCCATCTCTCTTCTCAACACGGATTTTAAAATATGCGCCAAATTGTTGGCAAATCGCCTAAAAAAAGTTATAGGCAAAATAATACACCCAGATCAATCAGGGTTTATACCGAAACGCCAGGCTCAAATGAATATCCGCCGTGCCCTCCTTAATATCCAGATGAGCGGAGAGGGCGCCCACTCCATCCTGTCACTGGACGCAGAAAAAGCGTTTGACAGGGTGGAGTGGGCATACCTCTGGAATATAATGCGTGAGCTAAATCTGGGGGACAAATTTATTAGTTGGGTGCAACTACTTTACCAACATCCGAAAGTAAGGATTAAAATCAATGGAGAAACATCTGAATCGATAACACTGCAAAGGGGTACTAGGCAGGGGTGCCCCCTTTCCCCATTATTGTTCGCTATATTCGTTGAACCGTTAGCATGTAAGGTACGATCAGATGATAACATTAGGGGGTTTGGGAGTAGGGGCGCTTCAGACAAAATGTGTTTATACGCGGATTATGTCTTGTTTTTCTTGAAAGGGGGGGTGACGACGGTTCCATACCTGATGCGAATTGTAAATCAATTCGGCCAAATTTCTGGCTTTAGGGTGAATTGGATGAAATCGGTGTTACTCCCAATTGGTTATGAAACCAGGAGAACGGATATTAATGTTAAAATATTAAAACCCACAGACGCTCTGGAATATCTTGGAATAAAAATTAGTGCGAGGATTCAGGAATATATAGAATTGAACTTTGCCCCTTTGCTCAAAAGGGTTAAAAATAAAATAAGTATCTGGCAAAAAATTCTGATAAGACAGGCAGATCGCATTGCTATCATTAAGATGATTTTGCTGCCACAGATCCTTTATGTTATATCCTCATGTCCTGTCTGGATAGGTGACCACCTTTTTAACGTATTGGAAGGATTGATAAATGATCTCATATGGGGAAAAAAAAGGGTCAGGCTCAAACAAAAATATTTATTGCTTGATGAAGAAGATGGTGGTTTGTCTGTGCCCTGCTTCAGAGGCTACTATTACGCATCCCAGCTACAGTGGTTAATGACAGAGGATGACAGATTACGGCAGTATCTAGTGGGTGAGTTTGTAGGTCTCCAATATAATATTTTTAGTGTCTTGGAAGCCGGGATATTAAAATTAACGGGTAAGAAGTGTCCCATTAGTAATATGATGCACTTGATATGGGTGAATGTTAAAAAATTATTGGGGATAAATTATTCATTAAAGATTACCCCTTTATGGGGGAACATAAACTTAGGTGAGTTTTTAGAGGTTAGATGATTACGTATTTTGGGAAAAAAATGGTATTAAGTTTATTTCACAGATAGAGATAAAAGGAAAGCTCAGGACATTAGAAGAATTTGGGCTTAGCATAAAACTAGACACCCTCACACGTTTTAGATGCTTTCGGTTAAAACACGCATTTGACACCACCGAGAATAAAGAGTATTTTATCACCAAACAATCAGAATTTGTAGAATTTTGTTGTCTCAATAAGGGGACCAAAATATCAATATCACAGATATATAAAAAAATTAAAAGGGGTTTAGGGGGAGTGATAAAGTTTAATAGTGAACAAAAATGGGCACTAGAAGTGGAACCTAACGCTCTAGACTGGAGATGTATCTATAAAAGTATAAAAAGAAGTACAGTATCGAGTAATTTTCGACTGATACAGTTCTTTATCGTCCATCGTACCTACATCACCCCATGGGTGTTGAGTAGGATGTACAAAACAAGGGACGCTAGATGCTGGAAATGCAGGACGGATAATGCGGATTTCACCCACTTGATCTTGTACTGCCCCCTAATTCAGGATTATTGGACTCAGGTTTTTCGGGAGCTGACCAGATCGACTGGGTGTTCCGCTCCACTGGAGCTCTCTATAGCGGTGCTTGGATATATCAGGAAAATAGGTCTTGATAGAGAAATAGAAATGAAATGGGCCAAAGAATTAATGCTGGCGCGGGTTGTAGTGGCTAGAGAATGGGGGGCGGACACACCACCAAATATCAAAGAGTGGAAGAACTTATGCGGGAGGGTACGTAGATATGAATATGCCTGTACCCATAAATAAAAAATAAAAAATAAATAAATGAATAAATAAATAAATATAAATTATTGACTGAGATCTGACTGAAATCCCTAATATGAGATCATGAAATAAATTTCTTCATTTTGGCTATGTCTTTTTCTATTTGCGGTAACCATCAAGACAACCATGGGGGGGGGAAGGGGCGGGTCATATTTGTTTGGTGTATATGTATGACATGATAAAAGAAATAGGACAGGGATAGAGTCCTGACGTTTAGGGACAAGCGAGCAATAAATGTATGTCTATATATAGGAAATATCTTCGCTTATGTCCTGTCGTATTATTGTTTATTGTCATGTCTTGGTTCTGAATTTTTTACATGATGAAAGGGAAAATAAAAATATTCTAATAAAAAAAAAAAATAATAATACACCCCAAAAAAGGCTGTAGTACAATGTAACTTCACTGCAGAATGGCAATTAAAACATATTTTTTTCCTATTAATAAACTCCCCCTAAAAAATATAACAATCCCAATTCACAACAAAACGGCTAATAGAATGTATGTTTATTTGCTTTTAATACACCCCATAATTGGTTGTGGTACAATGTAACTTCACCGCAGAACAGCAATGAAGACGTATTCTTTTTCCTATTAATACACCCCAAAAAATAAATATAACAATCACAATTGACCACAGAACGGTTAATAGGACGTACGTATATTTCCTTTTAATACACCCTGTAAATGGCTGTAGTACAATGTAATACATATATTTTTTCCTATTAATAAACCCCCCCAAAAAAATAACAATCACAATTCAGAGCAGAACGGCTAATAGGACGTAAGTTTATTTCCTTTTAATACACCCTGTAAATGGCTGTAGTGCAATGTTAATTCACTGCAGAACGGCAATTAAGACATATATTTTTTCCTATTAATAAACCCCCCCAAAAAAGTATAACAATTACAATTCACTGCAGAATGGCTAACAGGACGTACATACAGTTGAAACTAGATGTTTACATGCACACTATAAAAAGACACATATACATGTTTTTCTCAATATCTGACATGAAATCAGAATAAACCTTTCCTGTTTTTGGTCAATTAGGATTACCATAATATTTTTTTTTTTTTGCCAAATGCCAGAATAATGAGAGAGAGAGAGAGAGAGAATATGTTTAAGGCATTTTTACTACCGTATTTTTCGCCCTATAAGACGCACTTCCCCCCCCCAAAAGTGGGGGAAAAATAGCAGTGCGTCTTATGGGGCAAATGCTGCTGATTTTGCCATATTTTCAATTATACACCCGCCGCGATGCCGCGCGGCGGGTGTATCAGCTGTGAGGGAGGAGGGGCTGTGGGCCGGCATCTGCTTTTATAATGACAGCGGAGCCCGTGCAGTGACTGTATTCTACTACACCGGCCCCGCTCACTGTATAATCGTATCTGTAATAGTTAATTATGTATATACCGGTAATCGCATAATCAGCACTACTTACAACTACAAGCGCTCGGTAGGTAGCAGGGAGGAGGGAGGAGGCAGGCCGGGAGGACGGGCGCTGGCAGCGTGAGTCACTACGTCACGCGCCTGCGCCGCCCATTTTATGAATGAAGCAGGCAGCGCAGACGCGTGACGTAGTGACTCACGCTGCCAGCGCCCGTCCTCCCAGCCTGCCTCCTCCCTCCTCTCTGCTACCTACCGTGCGCTTGTAGTTGTAAGTAGCGCTGATTATGCGATTACCGGTATATACATAATTAACTATTACAGATACGATTATACAGTGAGCGGGGCCGGTGTAGTAGAATACAGTCACTGCACGGGCCCCACTGTCATTATAAAAGCAGATGCGACCCCCACCCCCTGTATTGAGGGTCATTCACTACAGGGACACTGTTATGGAGGGGATCTGTGGATGACACATAGCATAAGGTGCTATATATGTGTCATCCACAGATCCCCCCCATAACTGTCATACACAGATCCTCATAACAGTGCCATCCAGAGACCTCAATAAGAGCCACCCACAGATCCCCCATAAGTGTCACCCACAGATCCCCCATAAGTGTCACCCACAGATCCCCCATAAGTGTCACCCACAGATCCCCCATAACAGTGCGTCACCCACAGATCCCCCATAACAGTGCGTCACCCACAGATCCCCCATAACAGTGCGTCACCCACAGATCCCCCATAACAGTTCGCGATCCACAGATCCCCCATAACAGTGCGCCATCCACAGACCACAATTAGTTCAAAACCCACCAAAAGCACACCTATTGGTTCAAAAAATAAATAAATCTTATTTTCCTCCTCAAAAACCTAGGTGCGTCTTATGGTCCGGTGCATCTTATAGGGCGAAAAATACGATACTTTCTGCAAAGTCAAAAGTTTAGATACATTGTATTAATATTTGGTACCATTGCCCTTAAACTGTATGACTTGAGTCAAACGTTTTGGATATCCTTCCACAAGCTTCTCACAATAGTTGGTCGTAATTTGAGCCCATTCCTCCTGACAAAACTGGTGTAACTGAGCCATGTTTGTTGGTCGCCTTGCTCGCACCTGCCTTTTCAGCTTTGCCCATAAATCTTCAATAGGATTGAGATCAGAGCTTTGTGATGGCCACTTCAAAACATTGACTTTGTTATCCTTAAGCCTTTGCAACCAGTTTGGCAGTATGCTTTGGGTCATTGTCTATTTGGAAGACCCTCATGATGCCATCTATTTTGTGAAGTGCACCAGTCCCTCCTGCAGTAAAACAACCCCACAACATGATGCTGCCACCCCTGTGTTTCACAGTTGGGATGATGTTCTTAGGCTTCCAAGCTTCTCCCTTATTCCTCCAAACGTAACGATGGTCATTATGGCCAAAAAGTTCAATTTTAGTTTCGTTAGACCACAGGACATGTCTCCAAAAGTTTAGGTCTTTGTTCCTGTGTGCATTTGCAAACATTAATCTGGCTTTTTTATGTTTTTTTTTGGAATAATGGCTTCTTCCTGGCACAGTGGCCTTTCAGCCCATGTTGATACAGTACTCGTTTCACTGTGGATATTGACACAATCTTACCAGCTTCCGCCATCATCTTCACAAGGTCTTTTGCTTTTGTTCTTGGGTTGATATGTACATGTCGGACCAAAGCACGTTCATCTCATGGACACAGAACCCGTCTCCTTCCTGAGCGGTATGATGGCTGGACATTCCCATCTTGTTTGTACAATTGTTTGTACAGATGAAGGAGGCACCTTCAGGTATCTTGAAATTGAACCTAAGGTTGAGCCAGTCTTGTGCAAGTCCACAATTCTTTTCCTGATATCTTGGCTGATTTCTTTAGACTTTCCCACGATGCTACAGAAAGAAGCAGTGTATTAGGTGTGCATTTAAATACATCCACAGGTGTGTCTTAAATTAACTCAGATGTTGCCAACAAACCTAACAGAAGCTTGAAAAAACACATGACATCATCATATGGGCAGTCCAGAATTGTTTAAAGGCATAGTAATCTTAGTGTATGTAAAATTTTGACATTGCAGAAAGTAATAAAAATGCCTTAAAACATTCTCTCTCTCATTATTCTGGCATTTGGCAAATAATAATTATGGTAATCCACATTGACCAACAACAGGAAGGGTTTATTCTGATTTCATGTCAGATATTGAGAAAAACATGCATATGTTTTTTTTTATATAGTGTAATGTAAACTTCTGGTTTCAACTGTATATTTCCTATTAATACACCCCGTAAATAACTGTAGTACAATGTAACTTCACCGCAGAACGGCAATTAAGATGTATTCTTTTTACTATTAATAACCCCCCAAAAAAGTATAACAATAAAAATTAACTGCAGAATGGCTAATATGACGTACATATCTTTCCTATTAATACATCCCGTAAATGGCTGTAGTACAATGTAACTTCACCACTGAATGGTAATTATGACATATTTTTTCCATATTTTTCTCTATTAATATAGCCCCCCCCCCCAAAAAAAGTAAAACAATGTAAAATCAACGCAGAACGGCTAATAGAACGTACGTATATTTCCTATTAATACACCCCGTAAAAGGCTGCATCACACAGAACTTGCACCCCAATAACAAGCAAGGTTTGCTGAAATTAGTGATTAGTGATCATATAGTGCAAACAACCTAAAAGCAGCAGTATAACTGCAATTTGGATCCCCAATTGGTGCAGCAAGGTGTAATAGAATCGCTCCTATTACCCAGGCTGTACACTCTCTTATTGCACCCTGTTCTCCTTTTATAGTGTGGCTTATGCCTCCCTATCCTTTCCCTACCCCATAAATAATCTTTCCCTGAACTTCTAAATCGATTTTTCAGCACAATGAAGTCTTTCCTAGCACTGTCCAGAGCGCCTGCTGACGTCTCTCCCTGCACTAAGTACACTGGAAAATGGCTGAATCCAAGATGGCTGAGGGTATTTATAGGGCTGTGACATCACAGGGCTGGCTGCTGATTGTCTGCATGCATGACATTGTGGGTGATCCCTCGTTCCCAGAGTTCTTTGCTCCATGTCCTAACACGTGCAGCAGCCATTTTAGGAAAAAATACGATTCGTTACCACGAAGCGTGAGGAAATTCGGATCGAATTCCACTTCGTCAACTTTGATTCGCTATTTTGAAATGACACCAAACGGTATGCATTTTATGCCTTAAAGGGGTATTCTGGCGTTCAGACAAGAAGCTTGAAAGACTGCAGGGTCATTACACACAGAGCAACTGGTTCTGGTTGTACCGTTTGGATAGTAAACGCATATCTAAACCAGAGCATGTTACCTATCTGCATAACAAGCATGGTCCCTAGCTGCTAACTATAAGCTGCTATAAAGGAGAGGAAAAGGATATGCAAAATACATATGAAAACAGATGCAAACAGGCTGTAATGTGACTATGTGACATACCAGCGATGCTACTGTAAGCTTAGATGTATAGGATGTCTCAAGAGGCTTCCAAGCCATGTGCTATTCTCAGGCAGTGATGACTATGAATGAAGAAAATGGCTTCTATGTGCAGGGATGATGATGTCACTAATATATGGAAACTAAAGTAGACCAAACTTGTGGTGTGAAATAACTGCAATTGTATGTAAAATGGCCACTAGATGGAGCTGTTACACAATCTACAGAGAATTATACAGAAAACATATTAACTATGTATAAAAGTTATGCATAAATTAGCAATAAACTTGCTGAAGGCATGACACAGGTGAAACTCGAAAAATTTTAATATTGTGCAAAGTTCATTTATTTCAGTAATGCAACTTAAAAAGTGAAACTAATATATGAGATAGACTCATTACATGCAAAGCGAGATATTTTAAGCCTTTATTTGTTATAATTTGTATGATTATGGCTTACAGCTTATGAAACCCCAAAGTCACAATCTCAGGTACCCTTTGCTCAGGGGATATGGATTAATTAGCTGACTAGAGTGTGACACTTTGGGCCTAGAATATTGAATCTTTTCACAAAATTCAAATTTTAAGTTGCATTAATGCAACTCCTTTTAAGTTGCATTACTGAAATAAATGAACTTTTGCCCAATATTCTAATCTTTCGAGTTTCACCTGTATATCTTGTGAGAGATTAGCTCTATCTCTGGGGTCTCAGTTGCAATATTCTCACGATACAAAATGAAAACCTTCCCGTCTGGGCTCTACCTAAACATATAACATGATCCCTGACTCACCTATACAGAGTGCTGTTCACACATGGAACATAAATGCGGCTTTCTCCAGCCATACAGTTCAGCAGCTTCCGGGCTGTGACCCTTCAACACGTTCTGGGGGATTGTGGCCCAGTAGTCCTCCTGACTCTGGCCTCGTGACCCTTGTTCTCAGGCGTCAAGGAGTCCCCCACAGTTCCGGCTAGCGCCTAGTCCTGTGGCCGCTCAGCATTGCCCTGCTGAGACCACACTGACAGAGCCTCACCAGGCCTCTGTCTGTTCATTCCCCACTAACTGACACCCTGGGTGGATCTTTATCCCAGTCTGATTATCACAGACATCACCTGCGATCCTCTCTGGTCCAAGGGAACACCCGTGCTGGAAGGGTGTGGATTGGCAGATCCCACTTCCAATCCTATCTGCCAATCCAACTAAAATCCGGCCCAGACTACACCAACAAGAACCTTGTCTCAGCAACCTACATGCTGCTGAGACTATTACCTCCCATATTTTAGCTATCCCACCCAGCTGAGGTATCTGAGTGGGATATACACCTCTTCCCGCACTGTCCAACTTATCACACTATATATATACACTGCTCAAAAAAATAAAGGGAACACAAAAATAACACATCCTAGATCTGAGTTAATTAAATATTCTTCTGAAATACTTTGTTCTTTACATAGTTGAATGTGCTGACAACAAAATCACACAAAAATAAGAAAATGGAAATCAAATTTTTCAACCCATGGAGGTCTGGATTTGGAGTCACACTCAAAATTAAAGTGGAAAAACACACTACAGGCTGATCCAACTTTGATGTAATGTCCTTAAAACAAGTCAAAATGAGGCTCAGTAGTGTGTGTGGCATCCATGTGCCTGTATGACCTCCCTACAACGCCTGTGCATGCTCCTGATGAGGTGGCGGATGGTCTCCTGAGGGATCTCCTCCCAGACCTGGACTAAAGCATCTGCCAACTCCTGGACAGTCTGTGGTGCAACGTGACGTTGGTGGATAGAGCGAGACATGATGTCCCAGATGTGCTCAATTGGATTCAGGTCTGGGGAATGGGCGGGCCAGTCCATAGCATCAATGCCTTCGTCTTGCAGGAACTGCTGACACACTCCAGCCACATGAGGTCTAGCATTGTCTTGCATTAGGAGGAACCCAGGGCCAACCGCACCAGCATATGGTCTCACAAGGGGTCTGAGGATCTCATCTCGGTACCTAATGGCAGTCAGGCTACCTCTGGCGAGCACATGGAGGGCTGTGCGGCCCTCCAAAGAAATGCCACCCCACACCATTACTGACCCAATGCCAAACCGGTCATGCTGGAGGATGTTGCAGGCAGCAGAACGTTCTCCACGGCGTCTCCAGACTCTGTCACGTCTGTCACATGTGCTCAGTGTGAACCTGCTTTCATCTGTGAAGAGCACAGGGCGCCAGTGGCGAATTTGCCAATCTTGGTGTTCTCTGGCAAATGCCAAACGTCCTGCACGGTGTTGGGCTGTAAGCACAACCCCCACCTGTGGACGTCGGGCCCTCATATCACCCTCATGGAGTCTGTTTCTGACCATTTGAGCAGACACATGCACATTTGTGGCCTGCTGGAGGTCATTTTGCAGGGCTCTGGCAGTGCTCCTCCTGTTCCTCCTTGCACAAAGGCGGAGGTAGCGGTCCTGCTTCTGGGTTGTTGCCCTCCTACGGCCTCCTCCACGTCTCCTGATGTACTGGCCTGTCTCCTAGTAGCGCCTCCATGCTCTGGACACTACGCTGACAGACACAGCAAACCTTCTTGCCACAGCTCGCATTGATGTGCCATCCTGGATAAGCTGCACTACCTGAGCCACTTGTGTGGGTTGTAGACTCCGTATCATGCTACCACTAGAGTGAAAGCACTGCCAGCATTCAAAAGTGACCAAAACATCAGCCTGGGAGCATAGGAACTGAGAACTGGTCTAGGGTCACCACCTGCAGAACCACTCCTTTATTGGGGGTGTCTTGCTAATTGCCTATAATTTCCACCTGTTGTCTATCCCATTTGCACAACAGCATGTGAAATTGATTGTCACTCAGTGTTGCTTCCTAAGTGGACAGTTTGATTTCACAGAAGTGTGATTGACTTGGAGTTACATTGTGTTGTTTAAGTGTTCCCTTTATTTTTTTGAGCAGTGTATATTGTGGTGGGTTAGCCCTTTTTCGGGGGTTGCAACCACACACTTCTTCACGGACACCAGAATTTAGGGGCCAAACTGTGCTTTATTGTGGCAGTACAAAATAAAAGCCTGCCCATCTGGGCACTAACTAAAACATAAGACGTGTCTCTCTGACTAACCTACAGTATACATGACAGTTCACACACTGTTTCAGGTGCGACTTTCTCAGCCCAATAGTCCACCAATCCTCAGGCTGCAGCACGGTCAGACTATCTCCCTGCCTCGTGGTCTCTCAGCCTTGCCCAGCTGAGACCACACTCACAGCGCCTCACCAGGCCTCTGTTTGCACACTTCCCCTTTACTGACACCCTGGGAGGTGCTTTATGCGTATCTCCAGCTGGTCTCACCTGTGGTGGAATAGGGGTGTGGGCCGCACTATCCATCCCTTCCTTGCCTCTAACCTGTGTGAGATCTGTCACTGTCTCACTATATATATATATATATATATATATATATATATATTGCAGAACTCCTATTAGGTGAACTGCTGATGGCCACAATGGGTTCATTTCTCAGTACACACGGGGACAGATGGCCCTAAGGACAAAATTAGGTTTTGTCACTCTGTGCTAGGTTTATTTATTTATTGCATGCTCAGTGCTTCCCCCTCCTCCAGCGCATTAACTCTTCATTCTCCTCAACTAAAGGATTGCCGTGAT